>NC_043759.1:6201356-6233856 GCF_902148845.1 Salarias fasciatus
GGTTTATTCTGATTTAAACTTCAAAACAAAGTTTTCAGGCATTTGTGGTTATTTCAGAGCGGAATTCAGCTTTATTATGATTTAAACAGGAACAAAAAGTCTCATGTAAACACACTGACTGACTAATTTACCAGGAGGGAGTGAAACGACCTGCTCAGCAACACTAACCATCATATCATCAATATTATATCAAATTGATAATAGCTACTATTAGAGGTCATTTATAATCTAAATATTACAATATACAATTTAGCCATCTTTTAATTAACTTGAATTATAAATGTCTGAAGATATTTTTAACTGTTAACTGTGAGTTAATGGTGATACAAGTCAAATCCATTCACCATATATTCGCCAGTAGCTCAGACCCCTCACACTGGCCCAGTTTACATGGGTGTTTTTTTCAATCCGATTGTAAACAATCGTATTAAACGGAGTGTATACATGTACGGCATACAAAGCGATCCACGATGAATCCTCGTTTACAAGGACCCTGGGTGAAGCGGATTATACAGCGTCCTGTGACATGCGCACAAAGTCTCACGAGGAACTTGTAGGTCTTTAGCTCCGCAGCAGCAGTCCTCAGCGCCAAGCAGAGTGTTTTTATCTGCTGATATCTGCTCAAATAATGTCCCAAAAGTCCATGAAACGCTGCTGAAGGAGCGGCTGCTCCCCTGGCTGCAGCACCGCTGCACCGAGCAGCATGTCTCGTTGTGAGCTCTGCTCCGCGTGTCGATGTTTCGAATTAACTGGTGCCCGTGTTAACTTGTGACCAATACATGATTGAAAAATGTAGTCGTTCTGGCGAACGTCGGTTATCGACAGTTACAGTGAGTGTATACGTTTAAAGTGATTTGTGAGTCTTACTTTAACAACTGCTGTAATCAGCCTGTGTTTACACAGACCTCCGCCGTCATTCGTTAACACGGGAACCAGTTAATCCATAACACCAGCCGGCGATCGCTTGTATTCTGCTATACAGCTCTTTCTACAACTCGCTATTGCGCGATTTGGTTCCATCTCGCCTCTCCAATGTTTTTTCTGTCGGGGTTTTTTACTAAAAAAGTGTTTTTCAACCACCGTGGCTTTCTCTGCTGGTTTTTTGACTGTGCTGCTTCCCGTTTACTGGCAAGTCACAGGCATGCGCAGAACAAACACTCCCCCAGTTCAATCCGCTCCGCTGTCAGGCTCGTTTATAAGGGACACGGAGCGGATTGTCGATCGGCGTAGACCACCTCATACAATCGGCTCCAAATTACAATCCGCTCCGAGTGAAGCGGATCCACTCTGTCGTTTACATGACACATTTTACAATCCGCTCCACGTACAATCCGCTTATACTGGTCCATGTAAACGTGCCTATTGGCACGGCAGTGGAGGTTGACTCCCGTGAGTTCTCGCCGCACGTGCAGACCTCATGACCCACATGTCCGGAACACGCCGTGAGCCCCGAGCCCCGAGCCGAGGGCCGGCCAGCCCCTTTGTCTCGGGCATCTCCAGCGTTTTGGACGGCGGCCAGAGCATGTTCCGCAGGCCGGGGGTGGAATTACCTGACCGTCAGCTCCCCCCGCCGCCCATTGTACCCTGACCGGCGTGTTCTCTGCTTTCAGCAGGCCGGCTGTGGCAGGAAACACACACTCTGTCCCCGCATTTCACACACACACACACACATAGACTTCCACATTTTTCCACAGAGCCACAAAGCACTTCGATGGCTGTGACACATGCAGCTGGGGGTGCGCACACACACACGCAATATAACACACACACACACACACACACACACACACACACACACACACACACACACACACACACACACACACACACACACACACACACACACACACACACTCGTCTCTTATCGGCCGGGCAAGGTTTCAGGCACTCGCTGTGGTGATAATCATATCTATTGTGCTGAGTGTAAGCTGAACTCTGTGTCCAGCTCACACACACGGCAGCATGCCAGCAGACTGTTTCTATAGGTGTGTGTGTGTGTGTGTGTGTGTGTGTGTGTGTGTGCGTGTGTCAGAGTGTTTTGTAACCTGGAACATCGAAGCAGCCTCGCTGGTGTTCGGACGAGCGAGGATCGGTTAGGAGGACAAACGTGTGTGTGAATCAGTGGGACGGACGGCGCAGGCTCTCGGGCATGGCGGCGGCGGCGGCGGCAGAGCGTGCGAGACGGGAGAGAGGCGGAGTCTGAGGATCAGGCGGAGGTCGGCGCCTGGCCGGGGACGAATCGACAAGCTTTGTTCAAACACAGATTTTCCCTGCTGAAGGTCACGGGACACTTGAACTAGTTTTTCATTCAAAGTTCCAGCTGAGAGCTCTGTCCGTCATTCACCGGGTAATTTATTCAATTCAAACTTCACACGGAACAGAGAAAGACATGTTCGCTATTATGAGGCCAATATAGTAGAAAGCTAACAGGCCTTATGTACGAATCATGCTTTTTCAACAAACACAACACAAAACACTCTTCTCCCGCTCATATAAAATCCGTTCTCATTTCAGTCTTTACTAACATGTAATTGCAGATTCTCATTTGTACAGTTATAAAGCATCTCAAAGCAAAGTGGGGCCCCGTTCACACGCTGTTTTAAGAGAAAAACGCATCACATTTTCATTTCAGAAGAATTTTGCATTTACACAGCAAAGTTTTGAATATTTAGCATGTAGTTAGCATGTTCAATCACTAGTGGGTGCTGTTTGCTTTTGTAATGAATCACATATATACCCCGCCTTTCCATGGAGATGGTGTGCTAGTTACATCGAATTCAGCATTTGTGTGAAAGTGAAACTTTTCTGAAACAAACACTCAGAAAAGATGTGTTTTCAGTTGAAACGTTGTGTAAACGGGGCTTCAGTTCACACCTCAAGGAACAGTCGCCCTCCTTTGAGGACGGCTATAGCCACATTTTGGACTGAGAGAACAGACAGTTTAAGAAAGCAGGGTTGCTAAAAAAACAACTTTGGTGGCAAAAAAACACTCTGGTTAGACATCCAGCATTTTCATTTTTGGCTGCTAAAGGTTGGATTTTGGCTCCTAAAAATGTCTAAATTAATGAATGTTTGTGGCTCCAAAATATAGATAAAAATAAAGAAATAAAAAAACCTTTGGGCCACCGGATGTCTCTGATTTAAATCAAGTCCTGACAAATAGTTAAAAAAAGAAAGGATATCTGCCAAAGAAATTCAACAATCTACCTTCAAAGAGTCTCGATCCATCAGTGACCTCTTCTGAAGCCCATGTGACCTCCATGTTGAAAGTCACTCAGTTTGTTTTCAAGTGTATGTTGATTCGATAAACCACATCTTTTTACTCATTATCCCCTTCCTCTGTCTGTGTGTGTGTGTGTGTGTGTGTGTGTGTGTGTGTGTGTGTGTGTGTGTGTGTGTGTGTGTGTGTGTGTGTGTCCATGGCCTCACCGCTCCGACAGGGAAGGCCAGGACGGCCATCATCCAGTCCCTCAGGCCGATCAGCTTCCTCAGCTGCCGCTCCTGCTCCCTGCTGTCGCCGCCCTTGGTCAGCAGGCTGGAGACGTCGATCAGGACGCACAGGCCGAAGAACACCGCCTGGATCACCTGTGGGGGAGGGACGGGCGGAGCTTTTCACACGCCGGCAAGCCGAGACGGACCAAACAGTCGCAACGAAGCCAGGAGACACCGGCCTTTTTTCACAAACCCCACCGGTTTCTTCCGTTTTGCTCTTTTTAAAGGAATACTCCACCCAAAAAACGATTTGGCCTCATTTTCTACTCACCCTCATGCTGAGAAACACTCTGGAGCACTTTTTTGATGTTTCAAATGCAGTTGGAGATGTTTGGGGACTTTCGTTGTCAACAAACGGGGACCGACAGAGCCCGACAGAAAAAATGGTCCATAAAGTCCACAAAAACGTGCCCATTTTCCTTCATACTGCTCGTCCGCTGTAATCCAAGTGTCCTGAGCGCGTTACGTCCATAATTAATTCTTAACGAGGTAATTTAGTATATTTTAAGAGCCCAAACAGTGCGCTCTGGTACAGCTCAGGTGCATGTCTGCGCGAGCACCCTTAACTACGGAAGCCGCGGCAGACCAAGCAACACGCTTGTGCCCTTTCAGCAGGACACCGAATTCAAAGCTTTAAAACAGTAGCCAATCACTTTTGTGATTGTCCACAGCTCGGTCACTCACAGCAGAATATAAACAGCGGAACGTCTTCTTCTACGCTAACTATTTAGGAAAGCAGTCGCTGAATGTGCGCAAGCGAGTTGCTTGGTCTGCTGCGGCTTCCGTAGTTCAGGGTGCGCGCGCAGACATACACTGGAGCAGTATGAAAGCGCACTGTTTGAGCTCTTAAAATATACTAAATTACCTCGTTAAGAATTAATTATGGACGTTACGCGCTCAGGACACTTGGATTACAGCGGACGAGCAGTATGAAGGAAAATGGGCACGTTTTTGTGGACTTTATGGACCGTTTCTTCTGTCGGGCTCTGTCGGTCCCTGTTTGTTGACAACTAAAGTCCCCAAACATCTTCAACTGCATTTGAAACATCAAAAAAGTGCTCCAGAGTGTTTCTCAGCATGAGGGTGAGTAGAAAATGAGGCCAAATCGTTTTTTGGGTGGAGTATTCCTTTAAGTCACCGTTGAGAGCTAATAATAAAACATACATTTTAATCAACATCATCTGCTTCGTTCAAAAGACAGGGAGGCACAGTTTAGGGCCCGTTGCTTAGCAACAGCGCTGTCAAACTTTCGCCACTTGAACTCGCATCGCTTCACTTCTCATGTGAAAAAAGAAAATCATTTAAAAGGTGCTGCTTTTTTCACAAACAACCCTGTAAGACAACATTTCAAAATAAAACACACCGCAGTTTTGCAGTTTTGTTTCAAAAAAGTTTACACAGCAAAAACAAAAACAATTAGGGCTGTGGCTAACAATTATTTTTGATGTAGACTAATCTATCAATAATTTGGGGGATTTTTAATGTTTTTTTTTTTTATATTTTCAATACATTTTTTAAATAAAACATTTGTTTGTAACAGTAAGTGACATGTTGAAATTTCACTGGCTTCACTTCACTTTTTCTGAAACAAAAAGATGCATCGTCACTTGAAACGTCGTGTAAACAGATCTCGGTTGACGTGAAAACTTTTCCTAACCCTCCCAACTCGGACGTATTTCAGGAAAGCCACAGAGCGTGTCCTCAAAACTTCGCGCCAAATGATGGATGCTGGATTACAAGGAGACTGTCTGACAGCCGGCGGGTTGAGGACGGAGACGGACGGAGCGCGGCGGCTGCTCGTTCTAACCTCCGCCTGTGTGTAATAAACCTCTCCTATCGATGCATTCACAGTGATGGATGTGACCTTCTTCTCCACGGGAAGATGGAGAGGATGCAAATCCCCTCCCCCGCTCAGCTTCACCGGGAGTATCGGATGTCACCCGCCGGGTGGCGAGACGAAAACGTGATGGAGGCGTTTTCACCTAAACGCCATCGGTATGCATGTACAGTGAAGAGTCGATGCAGGATTTTGGGTTTGAGCGGACGATCAGAAGATCAATGTGTGTATTTTACAGTCAAACGCATCGATCAGGAGGAACTGCGGCCGAGGAGAGACACGGCTGCTGAAGCACTACGGCAAAACCACGTCCATCTCTGTTATTATGACCAGAATTCATCAAAACCAGTTCAAGTTTATCAAGATTAGCACATCAATACAGTTAACATCAGTTCGTAAAGCAAGATACTCTATAATCTGGATGTCAGAGGAGGAAGATGCTCTATCGTCTAGATGTTAGCTTGCTAGATCTAGATTTTCAAATGTATAATATTGGTCAGTTTCACCCCTTCAAATAATTGTTGTACACAAATGGGATGTGAGAGTGTCTGAGTCTCAAAGTGTGGAGCACATTTATTTATTTACTGCATTATTTCTTCTTTATAATCTGAGATAATGGAAAAAAATAAGTCTCTTCAGCTTTTCTCAAGATGAAAAAATTCTCTCATTCCTTTATAGGGCGCAAGATGCACGGTGTAAATGAACGTTACTGCAATAGAAACGTGTCTTATGTAATAGCTGCGCTAATAGAAAATAAATAATGAGCCTAAAATAAGCTAACAAACTATTTCTTTGCTGTTAAAAGCCTGTAAAGACTTAATGATGTCCTCTGAAGAGTGTACCTGTGTGTGTGTGTGTGTGTGTGTGTGTGTGTGTGTGTGTGTGTGTGTGTGTGTGTGTGTGTGTGTGTGTGTCTGTGAGAACGTGAGAAATAGCTGTGTCATATTTTCCACATTAAACCTTTCCCCCTGGTTAACTGTGCCGTTAAAGAGCCGAGCACGCCGGCAGCCAGGAAACACGCCGCGCTGCAACATCTGGCTCCCAATCGCAGTGAGTGTGTGTGTGTGTGTGTGTGTGTGTGTGTGTGAGAGTGTGTGTGTGTGTGTGTGTGTGTGTGTGTGTGTGTGTGTGTGTGTGTGTGTGTGTGTGTGTGTGTGTGTGTGTGCTTCAATATGAATCAGACAGATTCATTCCTCCATCCTCCTCCTATGACAGCGTTTCAAGTTTTTGGATTTTTTTGTTTCAGAAAAGCTTCACTACTCTGGAACGTCTTTAAATCAATGTCCGTCGACACACAGATGTTGAGAACGATGCGGTTTTTGTGTTGAGTCCCTATTGGTCGCTGCTGCTGGTGGATTCTAGAGTGAAACCAAACACACCTGCTGCGGAGAACAATACACCACGACCAGGTTGGACTGGTATTAAGGTGACCGGGAGTCATGACGAGGGCTGCAACAGTTCAAGTCAACGGCTGCCGTCCCACCAGATGCTTTGCTGTGTTTTACTTGCGCTGCGGTCGCAACACAGAGCTAAAGAAACGCGGCAAGTCGACTTTCTCCTCCTGCCGTAGCCGGCAGCCAAGGAAGAAGAGGACGACGCTAAAAACTGAAACAGCCCCATCAGAAAAAACATTATGGCACAAGATCGCAAATGAGGAAGTGACGCCACACAGCCGCAAGCGTCCGGAGGAAAGAGGATCCAAAGCTCGAAACAGTTTCCAAAGGTTGGGAACATTTCACTGAAAATAAAACCGGCGAAACGCGTCAAATGCAAACTGTGAAGCTCAACTCTCGTTCCACGGCAGAGCTGCGGCCATCAACGCCTGGAGGCGCTTTATCATCACGTATCACAGAGAATACATGCTTAAAATAAAAAAAGATAATCGTGACTAATCGAAAAAATAATCAACAGAGTCGTCGACAAAAATACCCGTTGGTTGCAGCCCTAGTTGTGACAGTCTGGAGGCAAACACTGATCGTACTGACCATCTCCTCAGCAGATACACGACTGGTTACTACCGCTGTGGTGCGTAAGCACAGCAGCAGCGTTTCAGAAAAGTTGCATTTTTCTCTGCTTCCATGGAGACGGAGAAAAAAGATCCACCTTGGAAGCAGTTTGCAAAAAGTTGTGTTGTCAGTGACTCCGAGCACCATCGACACCCAATACGCAGTTAAAGTTTTCAAAGTTGAGAATGGTCCCGAAATCAAAAGAAACAAGGAAAGTAACAGAAGATTCCACTTGTCCAATAAAAGGTTGAATACATGAAAACATTAAAAGTAACTTAAGTAACCGTCAGATGAACGGCAGCAAAAACTGGGTTATTTTACAAGCAAAGCTTGAATGAGAACTAATCACCAGAAAGACACAACTTGGGTTTCTTTCCATCTGCCACAACAGGAAGCTTCAAGAAACAACTCTGAAGCATGAACTTCTCCAGGAGTAGAATAAAATGGACAGCAGGAAATCCAAAAACAAGCCAATCTGTTGTTTTTACTGTTGATCCTTTCAGCTTTCAGCAGCTGATTCAGTGTGAACAGAGCTGACTTTGTGACATAAGGGCCTTTACGTGTTGGGTCTGAATGGCGTCTGTGTCTTCCTATGATTTCTGTTGGTTGCTCCAGTGTGAAGTCTCTAATTGGATTTCACTGGCGGACAGAGGACAGAGACTGTAAAGAGTTATATGTGGTCTGATGCAGCGGCTTTTACAGGCTCAATAAAAGGACTGAGGAGTTAGCCTCTGCTTCAGCATCGCTAGCTCACGGCGAGTGTTTTATAGAAGGACAAACAAGACGAATCTGCTTCCACTGCAAGTGAGAGAGCTGTGCAGCCAGCAGCCAAAGAATCAAACTTTCTAAAAGTGCCTGTTGTTGCAATATTACACAATCTTCACAAATGAAAGAAAAAAACATATATACAAACGTTGAAGAAAGTTTTGAAGTTTTTAGAGGACCCTGTTTAAATCATGTTTCAAGTGAAAACGCATCATTTTTGCTTTGTTGTTTCAGAAAAGTTTCACGTTTACATGCTAAGTGTGTAGGGACACACACACACCACACACACATGTATATATATATATATATATATATATATACACATATATATACATATGTGTGTGTATTATAATTAAATAGATTATAATATTTATATATACTCTTTGCTACTTCGTTTCATACCATGCTTTGCCTTTGGAATTGTTATTATTAATATTATTATTATTATTATTATTATTATTATTATTATTATTATTACAAATAAAACATTGCCTGGTCTGTGGAACTGACCGTGAACGCGCAGCGCGCCCCCGGAAGAGGCAGTGCACTGATGGCTTTGCGCGCTTTTCACATCACAACACCTGTTCCGGTTCAGCCGCTACACGTTTACCTGCCCCCCCTCCCTCCCTCAAAGCCCGCTGTGCCCCCCACTCCCCCCGGCAGAGACCCCGGGTGCCACTCCAGGCCCCTGTCGTTGTCGTTGTTGTTGTTTGCCGCCACAGCTTCCGGTAAACAAAGCGAAGCGGCACGTGAACCGCTGAGTAATCATCCCTAACATGTGCGCGTGAAGTTCGGCGGCGCGGGGCGGCAGCGGGCACGTTACCAGGTCGATGAAGGTGAGGAACTTCCAGCTGCCGCCGTACGTCTGGTGAGCCGGCATGTCCAGAGCCTTGTAGTGGCAGAGGATGGAGAAGTACGACAGCAGGATGGCGACCCGCAGGACCTGCGAGGGGATCAGCGCCATGATGCTGCTCGGCTCCGTCTGCGTCTCCCCGCCCGCCTTCCGCCCCGCGCCGCGCCGCGCCGCTCTGCCGCCTCCGCGAAGCCCCGGCTGGACTGGATTCTGGACCCGGTGCGGACCCGGCGTGGACCCGACGTGTGTGTGTGTGTGTGTGTATGTGTGAGTGTGCGCGTGCCAGCCGCTCCTCCTGCCCCCCTCCTCCCCCCGCTGCTCTCTCGACTGCTTCCGTGTTATGGTGGAGATGGGAGGGGGAGGAGGCTGCATACAGTAAACAGCAAGATATTATACAATATTATATAAAACAACGTGACAAAAATAATGCAATGTAACAATAATATTAATATAATGTGACAACAATATGTAATACAACGTGAGAATAATGTGTAATATATTGTAACAGTAATATGTAATATAATCTAGCCCTAACCCTATGTAATGCAATGTGACCATAATTTGTGATACTATATGACAATAATATGTAAGACAGTGGAACAATAATATATGTGACAATGTTTGAAACAAAGTATGAACTAATGTAGCAATAGTGCATGTAACAATATAACAGAGAATTTAAAAAGTAACAATAACAAATGACAAAATGTAACAACAATGTATGAAAAATACATTATTTATATGATTGACTGAGATCAATTAAAATTGCCCCGGGTGTGAATGTGAGTGTGTGTGGTTCTGTGTGTTGGCCCTGTGCTGGCGACCTGTCCAGGGTCCAGCGCCCCATGACTCTGAAAAGGATTTGCAGTCCAGGAAATGAAGTTTTATTTATTTATTTATTTGTTTGTTTGCTGTTTTTTTTTTTTTTTTTGGGGGGGGGGGGCAGGGGCACATGGTGTTGCAGTGATTAGCGATCTTGCCTCATAGCAACGTTCTGGCTCAAATATCAAATATTGGTTTTCATGTTCTCCCTGTGTGTATGTAGCTTTCCTCTGGGTGCTCTGGTTTCTTCTCACTCGATTAACTGATGTGAGTGTGTGTCTGGTGGCCTTCAGGGTGTGTGCTGCCCTCGGCCATGGTTAGGGAGGACTGGCTCTAGTCTCCACCTCTGAGCCTGGTTCTGATTTCTTCACGTTCTGTGCTCGCTCCTGTGGAATTGGTGGATTTTTCTCATTCAGATGCTCTTCTGCATTGTCACTGGCACTGTGATGGTTGGCTGAGGGGTGGAGCAAAGAAGGAGCTTTCTTCCTTTAGTGTTTTTATTTACAGCGGTCCCCAAAAATAATAGAAACTGTGTTGCATGAAGAAAGAACTGAAAATAATAAGAGGAAAAAATAGCAAATGATAACTACTCAAAAAAGGCTAAAGGGAGATCAACCCTTAACAACACCCAGTGACTGAAGCCAAGCCATCAACAGGCCTGATGTACCTGATATCCCTCCCAGGCGACCAAATCATGATCCTGTCACTTCCCAGGACCACTTTTCGTAGATACTGACCATTGCAGGCTAGAAGCACCCCAGAAGAGCTGCAGTCACGGAGACTTATCAAAAAAGCTTGCTTGCTTTTCATTGCTTCTGATAAACCAACTGAGAGGACAATAGACCAACAAACACACTGTCAGACTTGTACCAGCATACACGTGTTTCAGACTAGCTTCTGACCAATATGGACCAGTGTCAAACTAGCATGAGACATCAGATCAGCATGAGACACCATCAGACCAGCGCAGAATACCACCATACTGGTGTCAGACCAACATCCACCCAGCATCAGACCAGAATGTACGAGGTACACATATCAGACTAGCTTCAGACCAGCATCAAGCCACTGTTAAACAAAACCAGAATAAAACGACATCAGACCGACATCAGACTGGCATTAGACCAACATAGACCACTATTAGACCAGCATGAAACGACATCAGACCGCCATGAGACCAACAGAGACCAGCATCAGACCAGTGTAACAAGTATCAGTCTAGCTTCAGACCAAAATAGACTGGCATCAGAACAGCATCACACCGACATAGACCACCATCTTTGGACAGGCACTACACCAATAGAGACCAGCATGTGGACACCAGTAGAACCCCGTCCAAACAGACATGTTCATTTTATTTGTTTAGAAACTAAGGCTTGGCGTGAACAGAACAAATGTTCTGCTGCCAGGCTTCGTTTTCAGAATTAACTATTTTAGAGCCCATATGTAACACTTGTGTGTTTAAAGTGTCCCAGCAGGTGAGGAGAGAGGTGATGCTGTTGCCATGGCGATGCTGAGCATCTACTCAGGCAGAAGTGTGGAGCCGTCTGTGCACTTACAGGATGGACGGATTGGTACATGAACAGATATACGTTACACAAGCCTCTTATGAGCATCACGCTGTTCTTTGTCTGCATTAGTCAGGCTCTTATCGAACCTGTGACTTCCGCTGCGCTCAAGCCTTTTTCAAACCAGTTATGAAATCTGTCCGGCCCTCACTCAAGCTCACTTCACTTTCAGTTTTTAAACACACTTCAGTGGAAATAAAATATATAATTTTGCCATTTTCTATGACTTTCTAATATTATAGGACTTTTTTTTTTTTTTTTTCTAGAAACAAAACATTGGAAACACTTGGAGTTTTCATGTGGACAGGCTGAAGGGGATGACTGAGCCACTGCACAGACGCTGGACTATTATTTGTTACCGATGGGCAAAGTACCAAAACCCTGAGAGAGAGATGGAAATGCTGCCTGCTTGGGGTATTTTGGAAGAAATGTGTGGAAAATACCAGAACAATTGAACAGAATAACCTCTGTGTGCGTCCAACTCAACTCGAAAAATCTTTTTGACATCTAAGATTCGATTTAAAGAGGGAGGTTGTTTGAAGACAGGATCAGATTATTGACTGAGTATTTATTTTCAAGGGAAGGACTTATGAAATGCATTATGGGAATCCACAACCGCACAAAAGTATCCATAGAGACATGTTTGTGTGTGGAATGTGAGTTTCCCGTTGTGGAAATGGGGCTCCTGCAGCAGGATGTCGGCCTGCAGCCTTATATAGAGCGATACACTTCCATTAATCTATGCGAGGCCTCTGAAGAGTTGGCAGCAGCGCGTTTCCTTTTTCCCTCTTCCTCCTCGTCTTCAACCATCATTATCTGAAATGTTCCACTGTGGAAACTCAGCTGACTCACTGAGGGTCAGAAAAGGAAAGTCGGAGCTGCACACCGTCCTGCTGAAAGCTCAATAAACTGAAAATACAGCGAGCTGCAAGCCTTCCTCGTTTCTACAGGTCTGTATGCAGTGTCTCTGTAAGAGAACTGAACAGAAGCTTATTGTAGTGATGTGATAATCTTTCCTGCTGCTTCCTATACATGACGGATATTAACATTTCCATTATCATTATTGTTATTATTGTTATCTGAGAAAAAACATATCAAAAGATGTAGAATTACTAATAGTTTCAAATGTATTTATCTCACATTTAAATATTAAACAAAAGAAACAAAATGAAATGTGTGCATTGGACAGGAATGGATGTGTGAGCACAAGTCTGAACAGTAAGGGGCGCTGTTTGACGCTGTACGTGTCAGATTGATGGGTGCTGTGTGTGTGTGTGTGTGTGTGTGTGTGTGTGTGTGTGTGTGTGTGTGTGTGTGTGTGTGTGTGCTACCTGATGTCTCTATCTTTACATCTGTCATCTTATGAGCCTCACACACCCTCTGAAGGTGTCCTCTTCAGCCATTATCTCATTTTTGACCTTTACTCTCTCTTTACATAACATCTGGACCACACCTCAGTGTGTGTGTGTGTGTGTGTGTGTGTGTGTGTGTGTGTGCCTGCTTGCTGTCACTCTGTGGGAAACTAGGTGTGGTAGAGAGAGGAGCGGTCTTACAGTGTGCAGCATACGTGCGCGCGTGTGTGTGCGCGTGTGTGTGTGTGTGTGTGTGTGTGTGTGTGTGTGTGTGTGTGTTCTTGTATGACTAAGCATTAGTAATCCGTCAGCTGTCACAGAAGTGCTTTGTCTTGCTGAGCGTTACAGTTCGACTCCGGGACAAATGCTGGAGGCAACTGCTTGGCTGTGTGTGTGTGTGTGTGTGTGTGTGTGTGTGCGCGCGCACAAGTCTACATATGTGTATATGTGTGTTTATATCTCTGATGTAATGGATTATTCACCACTTCCCGTAACTACTCAGCAGGTTCCTTGTTCAGGGTTGTTTTTGTTCGAGGCGCTCTGTGAATGTAAGGCATGAATAGGGCGGATTAGAGCTCCAGTCCGGGACTTTAACCGGCACATTAAAGCCCGGCACATGACTCACTTCCTGGGATTGTGGTCACACTCGTTACTTTACCCGATACTCAAATCTGGTGAGAGCACTGCCATCATCGAGTCGTCTGTGCGGGGCTGCTGTGAGGCCGTGGTGGACGTCGAGGCTTCGTCGATAAACAGAGAAGACTCTGATGATGATGATGATGGGGGGGAATACCAAGGAGAGCAACAGTCTCCGGGGCCGTGCGATATATGGGACACAGGCGAGGAGGCGGAGCTATGACTCAGCTGGATTTGGTCGCTCCTGTCCTTTAGATATCTTTTTATGGCCAACAGTAGCCTCAAGGCTGGAGAAGCAGACCTGGAGTAAAGCACCACTGTGGATCCTGAGCGAGGCCCTCAACCCATCACCTCCTCGGATCGCCTCAATGTGACGGCCTACCGCATCCGGGAACTAGGACGGGCGAATGATGGAAACAGGCCAAAATTGTAAAAATTTGCCAGTCTGCTTTACTTCATATCAGATTTTTGTCCAGTGTTGACCTAAGTTCCCCGAAAGATGACCTACATGCTGTCATTAACACGAGTTTCAGAGACATCACATCTAATCACAGATGGTCGGATGGCACCACAGTTACTGAGAGTAAAAAAAACACTGTACCCAGGCAATGAGGGAAACAAAACCAGCTTTAACTGATGTGTAATTTTTAGCAATTCAAAAAACTGAAACTATTCCTTCATATATTCTCTGACTTTCATTGACTGTTACAACTATTAGACTGGAAGAAATGTGAAAAATACAATGGATGGATGGATGGATGGATGGATGGATGGATGGATGGATAGATGGATGGATGAATTGATGGGCAAAGTTCTAACAAACATGGATGGCTGAATGAATGGACTATACTTTAACATTGTGGATGGATGGATGTACAGATGGAGGGACAATGTTCTGACTAACCCTGTAAAGAGATGGATGATGGATGACGGATGGCAGACGGATGTAAAGATGGATGGAGGGAGGGAGGAATGGATGGATGTGTAGATAGAAGGATAGTGTCCCAACTAACCGTGTAAATAGATGGATGATGGATGTGTAGACAGACAGATGGAGGTAAAGCTGGGCGGATAGATGGATGAACTGATGATGTAATAACACTGGATGGATGAATGGATGGATGGATGAATGATGTTCTAACATTGTGGATGGATGATGGATGGATGGAGGGACAGATGGATGTATAGATGGAGGGATAACACTGTAAATTGATGGATGGCGGATGGCAGATGGGTGTAAAGCTGGACAGATGGATGATGTTCTTGTGGATGGATGGATGATGGATGGATGGATCTCTAGTGAGTTGCACAATCCTTTACTGCACACGCTGAAGCTGCATGTCGATAACAGAAATCACCAAAGAAAACTGAGCATCCAAACACCGGGACAGCGGCGCGTCAGCTTCGCTGCATCAGAAACTGAATGTCAAGACGTTAAAATGTGTTTTTCTTCATCCAGCGTCCAGACAGTCACCGAGAAGACAGTGATGGGTTTTCTTTGGAGGGGTAGGAGAGGCACGCATGAAAACTGTCACTCCCACTCCAGCAAAAACGCCGAGGGGCTTCAGCAGCAGAGCAGCTTGTGGCTGAAGCTGTGAGTCATGTGAGGATGAGGAGGAAGCGGTGAGGATGAAGCTGCTCTGCAGACGCGTCCTTCCTTCGCTTCCCTCGGTTCCTCTTGGCCGCCGCTCGGCCTCCGGAGCTCCGTATGAAAAGCAGATGCAAATCGCAGCATCAGAGACGGCGGCTCGCTCCGTCGCCATGGTGCCGCGTTGCCACGGCGTCGCCATGGGGACCCCGGGGTCACCGGTGACGAGGTCACATCCCGGAGAGCCTCTCGCGGGGACGGCAGGCGTCAGTCTGCTGATGTGCTCAGGAAAATCTGTCCGCCTCGAGCTCCTTGGTGAGTGCTCAGCGTTACAGTGAGCGAGGCGGCGTTTCTCTCCAGCAGCACGGCGACTACCGCCATAAACAACACGAGGAACGCAAATGAGAGAGACAATCAGGACTACTGTCAAAGGAAAAGACTTAAGATCACATTAACACTGCCGGTCACCTTTTGGAAACGGCTGATGAGGACAGACACCTCTCAGCGTTCCACATGTGGATCTAGTGGACGGCTGGCGGCTGCAGAACAAGAGAAATGATGCAAACAGCATTAGAATGATCAAGCTTTTCAAAATAAGCCTCATGTACCTGATTCAAATCTCATGAAAAATAGAACTTTTTTTTCATAGCATCAGAACATCTTCCTCCCTCTAACTGATGAGTGAATCAGTCATGGGACTTGAAGTTCAGCTAACGTGTCTCTGAAAACCGCTCCTCTTCCCCATAACTTGTTACTTTCACTTGAATTTCCCAGAACAAACTCGTAGCTGGAATGAAGTCAAACTTTTCAGACTCTGGAGCCCCTGGTGTCCCGGTATGTCCTGATGTCTCTTCTCATCTACTCCCTTCTCGACGTTTCTGATGCCATCGACACAATCATCAGACCGTTATGTGCCATTATTGCTCCCAGGAGGCCATTTGAAGGAATTTTCCACTTCATCTCCACGGAGGACAGTTACATCAGGGCGTCTCTGGACCGGAGCTCGGGCTGTAACACGGGTATCGAACCGGAGAGGCTTCGGGCACAAACAGCAGCTCCGTCTCTGCTCGCTTGTAAAAATCTGCCACCAGTAAGACTCCGGCAGGTCAGCGGCCGAAGCTGTCAAACGACGGGGAGAACGAGGACTTTTATCAGCGAGGGACGCCCAGACGAGCCGCTCTGAATTCTAAATGTGATCCACACACGAAAAGAGCGGGCAGAGGTGTCAAACATAAGGCCTGTGGGCCAAAGCTGGTCCTCCAGAGGCTCCCATCCGGCCAAACCGTCAAGCATTTGGTACAAGATTCTCATAAAATACAGATTTTTTAAACAAATTTCTGAGGAGTTGCAGACTCAACACTGAGATCTGAGCTGAGACATCGGTGATGCTGCCATGTAAGCTAGCTAACTAACATTAGCCTCAAAGCCATGCCGCCAGGGTGTAGAAACACCCAAAATGCAACAGCTCCAGGAGAAGTCTTCTGGATATTTCACTGTATTTTGCAGCAGAATGTTTCTTTTAAATTGATTTATGTTGAGAGTAAGTAAAGTTTATTTATAAAGCGCTTTTCACCAAGTGCTGTACAGAGCAAGGTAAAAGACGAGAAGTTACACATATTATCGATTCGAGTCAATTTCAGTCATAATTGCTTGGGTTTGTGGAAATGTAGACATTTTGATCATGTATGTTGTGCATAACAACAGATTGTTTTAACTGTTGTTGTGGCACTGTTTCATCAGGGTGAATTTGGGCTGTTAATGGCCTCTGAACCAGCAATAGAAGAAAAAAAATCACTTCTTAAGTATGCTTCGGCTTGTTTTTGTACCGTAAGGAACGTACATAGTAAGATCAAATCTGAATTTAGGAAAAAAAAAAAAAAAAAAAAAAAAAAATATATATATATATGTATATATATATATATATATATATATATATATATATATATATATATATATATATATATATACATACATATATATATATTTTTTTTTTTTACTCAATTTGCCAGTAAACTTGCTGACTGTAATGTGATCTGGACACCATACATCCTCAGTCTATGCAGTTAGAAACCTCAGACCAGCTTCCTACCTATATTTCTCTTGTTTCAGCTGTGGTTAGTGCTCATATCAGGATCATATCATATTTAAAACCCCAATCTACTCGCATAGATCTGATAGAAAGTCGGTCTAATCTATTTCCAGCATTTTTCAAGACACTAATGTTATTAATTCCAAAGGCCAGTTTATTTGTAGAGCACCATTCATGCACAAGAAAAGTCAAATGTAAATTACATTAAAATGATAGAAATCCAACGAGATATTAAGAAAATCAAAGAGAATTTAGATAACTAGAGCAGGAGGATACATTTAAGCTGAAATAAATAAAAATGCATTTAGTATAGTGAACTTTGAAATTGCAATTAATCGCAGAATTAAGGTTGGGGTTAGAAAATGGCTCTAACGCCGGGAACGCACTGGACGCGGAAGCGTAGCGGAGGCGCCGCGCGCGCCGCGCGCGTCTCAGCGCCGGCGCTTGGCTGTTCGCACTGGAGGCGCCTGCGCTCTCCGCGCAGGTCACACATCGGCTGCACTCGGCTCGCTCCGTCAGCTCTCGGTTTTCACGTTTGTTCCCTGTTCCCTCTGTCTCGCTCTGCCAGTATGGATGTGTGTGTTTTGGTGACCTGTGGAGAGACTTTTTCTCCTCCTGTCCTCTTTTTTTCTGCATCACGTGAATGTCTGTCGCTGTGTGTGTGTGTGTGTGTGTGTGTGTGTGTGTGTGTGTGTGTGTGTGTGTGTGTGTGTGTGTGGGTGCGTACATGCGTATGTCTGTTTGTGTGTCCATCTGTCTTGTGATTAGACCCAAGTGACAAATTATAGACAGACGAGCAACACCGCCCGTAACTAATCGTCATTTAATTTGTTATATTTTGAAAATTGACCGGATTCTCTTGCCTTTTCTGTTTCCGACTTCCTGTCTGGTCCGATATGCTTGATCCAGCTTGACACATGGCGCTCCCGGCGCTCGCGGCTCGCGTGAAAAATAGAATGAAGCGGAGCGGGCGCGCTGCAGAGCGCGAGCCGCGGCGCGCGCGGCGCTCCACTGCGCGTTTGGTGCGGCCGGTCAGATAGGTTAACATGGGAGGCGATCAGAAGCGCAGTGCGCGGCGCTACCGCGCGCGGCGCTTCCGCGTCCAGTGCGTTCAGGCCGTTACGCCGGGAACGCACTGGACGCGGAAGCGTAGCGGAGGCGCCGCGCGCGCCGCGCGCGTCTCCGCGCCGGCGCCTGGCTGTTCGCACTGGAGGCGCCTGCGCTCTCCGCGCTGGTCACACATCGGCTGCACTCGGCTGAGCCAGCCGAGTGCAGCCGATCCGTCAGCTCTCGGTTTTCACGTTTGTTCCCTGTTCCCTCTGTCTCGCTCTGCCAGTATGGATGTGTGTGTTTTGGTGACCTGTGGAGAGACTTTTTCTCCTCCTGTCCTCTTTTTTTCTGCATCACGTGAATGTCTGTCGCTGTGTGTGTGTGTGTGTGTGTGTGTGTGTGTGTGTGTGTGTGTGTGTGTGTGTGTGTGTGTGTGTGTGTGTGTGTGTGTGTGTGTGTGTGTGTGTGTGTGTGTGTTTGGGTGCGTACATGCGTATGTCTGTTTGTGTGTCCATCTGTCTTGTGATTAGACCCAAGTGACAAATTATAGACGGACGAGCAACACCGTCCGTAACTAATCGTTATTTAATTTGTTATATTTTGAAAATTGACCGGATTCTCTTGCCTTTTCTGTTTCCGACTTCCTGTCTGGTCCGATCTGCTTGATCCAACTTGACACATGGCGCTCCCGGCGCTCGCGGCTCGCGTGAAAAATAGAACGAAGCGGAGCGGGCGCGCTGCAGAGCGCGAGCCGCGGCGCGCGCGGCGCTCCACTGCGCGTTCGGTGCGGCCGGTTAGATAGGTTAACATGGGAGGCGATCAGAAGCGCAGTGCGCGGCGCTACCGCGCGCGGCGCTTCCGCGTCCAGTGCGTTCGGGCCGTTAGAAAAGAAACGGGAGATAAAGCACACGTTACTGTCATTGGGATTTCATTGTTTTGTTCATCCCTGTGCAGAACAGGTGAATTATGAGGATTAGATTCATTTGAAGCTTGAAAATGTTACAAACATCCTCCTGTGATGTATGTTCTGGACTGATCAGCACCAAAAGAGAAAACGGGACTGGCCTGCCCTTGAGCAACCGAACTTTAAAATGTTGGATGGTTCAAATCCCACATTAATGAGTGTTTTCTGAGTGAATCTGCTCCACTTCACTTAAAACATTCAGATAAAGTGATTTTCGTGCATTAAATTGATTTTGCGTGTTGATTTCGATGCGATTAATCGTGATTAATTGTGGTCAGAATTCGGATTAATTACCATTATATATGCACACAGTTTTCTGATATTTCCGTGCGTAAAGACGCGGCGCGCAGTGAGTGACAGCCAGGTCGCTCCAGAGGTGACCGGGGAATCCTGTCCTCTGCGCGGCAGACAGAGCCTCCTCCTCGGCCACTGCTCCTCCTCCTCTCCTCCTCCTCCTCCTCTCCTCCTCTCTGCCCTGGTTGCGCGTTGGGGGATCCGACGACGTCACACGGGCGCACACGTACAGACAGGCGCGCACACACACGCCCTCCCTCTCTCACCCTCTCTCTCTCTCTCCCTCTCTCTCTGCTGCTATTCTGGGAAGTGGCGCTTGGAATAACCCCCCGTGTGCGTATGAGTGTGTGCGTGCGTGTGTATGTGTCTCCTGATTTCACCCTGACACACACGCACACACACTCACAACACAGTCAGACGCACACACACACACACATTTTTTTCTCTGCTGTTACTGTGTGTGTGACTGCAGCAGCGGCGGAGCGGAGCGGAGCAGCAGGAGCCGCTCGGAAAGGATCTCTTCCATTTTTACGCGCAACTTTTCCTCCTCCTCCTCCTCCTCCTCTTCCTCCTCTCCGGTCGTCTGTTGTGGATTTCTAGCTCCGTCCAGCGGGGAGCGAAGCCCCGCCGCCCGCCCCTCGGATCTCCTGTCACCGGGGCTTTTTTTTTTCTTCTTCTTGTTGTCATTTTCTTCGCTCGGAGCCGCGCGCAGCCACACGGAGGTAAGGAGCGAGCGCGAGCGGACAGATTCCCCCCCCCCCGCGGACCTGACTGACAGCGGGGGCTTTCTCTCTCTTCTCTCTGCGCCATGGCGGACGCCGACGGCTTGTTTTCAAGCCACTTGATCTTTTTTCGCCTGGCTTATAAGGGCACGGCCGTGCAGGGGGAATACCCCGGGCACGCAGCGCGTTGCATGCAGATTACCCGGGTTGCGTAATATCCTGAGGAATTTGCAGGAGCCTGCGCGGCCGGACGGGCTGCAGGGCCGGGAGGGGGCAACGCGCGCGCAGGGACGCGCGTTTTGCTGGGTCTGTGGAAGGGCTGATGGCGTGATTTCTGCGGGTCTCCTGCCTGCGTTGACGTGTGCGTGCGTGTATGTGTGTGTGCGTGCGTGTGTGTGTGCACATCGCAGGTGTTTTGATCCGTGTCATCCACTTGTAGCCCCGGTCTGGTCCAGCCCAGCGTCCCGGAGTGAGCTGGAGTGTGACCCCGGCGCACCCCGGCTGGTATTTCCTTGTTTTTTTGCTGGTCAAGTGTGACATACCTCAGATATTCTCTCTCTCTCTCTCACACACACACACACATATATACATAAACACACACACACACACACGGACTTGTTGCCGTCGGGTGTGTGCTGTGCTGCAGGATTCATCCAGTGACACGGGGCGAGCTGCTTCTCAGATGGGAGCGACTTTTATCTCATATGCTCATCATTTGTTTCCTCAGAGAGAGAGAGAGAGAGAGAGAGAGAGAGAGAGAGAGAGAGAGAGAGAGGGTGGGTGGTGCGCTGGCTGGTTCCGGGAATGTTCCATGACGTGTTGCCGTCTAGAGAGGGGCCCCAGCCGGGGAGACTGCGAGGCACGACGGCCCTGCTGCTCGCTCTCTCTCTCTCGCTCTCTCTCTCTCTCTTCCTCCCTTCCACCCTCTCTCCCTCTCCCTCCGTCTCTCTCTCTCTCTCTCTCTCTCTTCCTTCGCCTGCATTTCCAGCAATGAGATTTATCATCACATAAAGCTGTTACCGCGCCACAGCCCTCAGCAGGGAAGCTCCTCCAGCATTAAAATAAAAAAATATAAACATGTATTTCTCTGTGCTGCAGCTCCAGAGAGGTCAAAGGTCATGCCTGTAGCAGAGAGGGCTGAACATTTTCAATCGAAAACACAAGGCATTAAGCTGTCATTGCATTTCAGATGTACGTTGACATGACAACGCTGCTCGGAGTCACTGAAAAAGCAACTTCTTGAAAATGGCAAAACTTTTTAAAACTGGAGGAAAATACAACTTTTCAAAAAAAACGATCCAATTCTGTTCTGTTTGAAAACGTTTCCTTGAACAGGTTTTCTGAAACTCCCCTTTTGAAAACGATCCGTTGCCATGGAGTTTTTTGAAAACGCTTAAAACCTCCGTAAATGGAGGGAAACGGAACTTTTTGGAAACGCCGCTCCTGCATACGCTGTCCTGCACACGCCCGACACGCTAACGTCACGGTTTGCAACACAGTTCGCAGTGTGAACGGGAAGCTTTTCCGAAACGACCGACTCTCAGCGGAGTCGTCGCCGTGGAAACGGAGCCTGGAGCCGCTGACGGACGCCGCCGCTGCCATCCAGGCTCTCTGCTGCGCTTTGATGTTTAATACGTTGCAGGATGCATAAACAATAAGTTCAACCAGCTTCTTCACAAAAACGGCCGCCGAAAACACCGAATTATCAGAAGTTAAAACATTACTGGAAGGCAAATAAATAAAAATATCCAGTATTTCCTTATTTCCGTGGTTGAACTGATGCACCAGGTGACCTCGACCAGGACCGACGCGGCACAGGTGATATTTTTAGAAAGTGCGGCGTCGAGTCCTGAGAAATAATTAGAGGAAATGGAGGAAATAAATGAGGCGAGAAATAAAGAGAAGAACTGCAGATGAGTGTTTTCTTTCTGTTCATCAAACAGCGACGTCCCCAACTCCAGCGTGCGTGTGCACGTGCACGCGCACTGGTGTCTGTGAGGTCTGTAGCCTGCAGCTGAAGAGATCATTGCAGTGTGTGTGTGTGTGTGTGTGTGTGTGTGTGTGTGTGTGTGTTATGCTGTCAGGACACATGCTTGCGGCTCCGAGCGTGCACGTGGATGCATGTCTGGGAGCGTGCACGGAGGAGGGCCGACCTACGTACCATCTGTCCCGCTGCCACCTCAGATGGCCGCCGCGGCGTGCTGCGTAGGAGCGGCGCATCCGTGCACGCACGTGCACACGCACACACACACACACACACACGCGCGCGCGCTGATGCACTGTTACCAGGGAGAACAGGCGCACGGAGAACATGCGTGCGGCGCCACTTTATTCGGTTCTGGACTCAATTTCAATTAATTTTAATGTGTCCATATGTGTTTCACTTTTATCATGAAAACAAGTCGTGTTGCGCCACAAATCGACGCTGATATCGGCTTCGGCCCAATATCGGTCATTTTCTGAACACATTTTTGTATTTTTATATATTCTAAAACATTGCTACACCTACATAAATGTTACAATTTGAGTTTAAAAATGTACAAGTTAGCCTGAAACGACAGTCTGTTTGCACGACGGCGGCGCTCAGGGTCGCTGAAAATGCAACTTATTGGTGGAAGTTTTGAAAACAGTCCAACTCCGTGGAAGCGGGTGAAACCGTAGCTGCTTGCTGCATGGTTTTCAGTGTTTCCAGTGCTGTTGTCGTGTAAACGGACATTGTTTTCAAAACGTCGCCGTGGAAACACAAAACTTTTCAGAAGCAAAAAACACAAAAATGATGCGTTTTTCACTCCAAATGCTGCCCTGAACAAACGTTTTTGGCCTGAAACGCTGAGAAAACCCAATGAAAATATTCAACCTTCACCAGCCAACAGGTACACTACTCCGCCGTTTCGTAATCCCAGAATTCCCTCTGCGCTGTCAAGGTTACAAGAGTACTAAAGAACTATTCCTCCTGATATATGGTTAAAATTGTACCAGCTATAAGTAAACAGTGGTGTAGTTGCACCTTAAGCCTCACAGAGAAAAAAGCCCCGGTTCGATTCCAGGCTTGGCGGGTTATTTGTGCGATGTTGTGTTGTGTGACGTCCGTCAAGTTTAACCGTTTCAAATATCAAGTGTTCGAATCTCGTTTTTTTCAAAATCAAAGGGCATGAAATCAGATAAATTCAGATTTTTAGAGCGTTGAAGTAAAAACACGGCGTGAACTGGAATACTTAGTTAAATTATACATTTGAAAAAAAAAAAAAAGCTGAAAAAGCCCCAAAGTGCTCCTTAATAACAGGAGCGGTGCCCCTGCGGCGGCTCTTGATTGTGTTTGAGGAGCATTTGGGTTTGAAAGCCGCGGCGTTGGCGCCGATCGCTCCGCTTCTGCGGCTCGAGGAGGCAAAAAGAGTCGAACTGGAACGTATCCAGGGGAGAAAATCCCTCCTTTCAGGCTCCACTTTCAAGATCGGGACTGTTTATAGTTTTGATTCTGGTGAACGAAGGATCCTCTCCTCCTCCCGTCTGTCTGTCTGTGAGTGTGTGTGTGTGAGTGTGTGAGTGTGTGTGTTGTGTTGAAATGAATGCAGATGTAGGGCATGGTGTGAATAAGTGACACACACACGCAAACAAAGTTCTCTCACACACACTCTTGTCCTGACGGATTCTGCCCTGACAGAAGCGACGCTGCAGCAGTGATTTAAAGAAGCGTTTCATTGTGGAGTTTACATGTTCTTCCTGTCTGTGCATGCTGGGTTTTTTTCCCTCCAGGCTCTTCAGTTTCCTCCTGCAGTCTAGAACATGTTTTTCAGGTTAATTGGTGACTCCACACTGCCTGTAGCTGTGTGTGTGTGTGTGTGTGTGTGTGTGTGTGTGTGCAGTCAGGCTGGATCAAACCGTCCCGGTTTGGATTCTGGATGCTCGCTGCAGTGCTTTCCACAGCAGAAACGTCCTCTTTCCTCTCACTCTGGCCTCAGGAAGCGCCGCCGCTCGTGGCTCCGCTCCGAAAACGGGAAACCGAACGCCGCCCCTCTTAAATGTGGTTGCAGAGTTTTACCTGTGCACCACCTGAGAGCGGTAAAGGAACCTGAGAGTGCGCCGGCGACCGCGGTCCTGACAGCGGCGACTGAATTATTAAGACACACCCACACGTGTGCACACACGCGGCGCGGTGCGGCGCGGCGGGCTGACCGGCTCCTCCGCTGCGCTGTGGTTTGGTTTCACAGCAGGCGGGCAGAACCGACGATACGTCCAGAAAGAGCTGTTTACACAGCAACGATTTAAAGACTGTCCGTTCACACGGAAACGGCAGACACACTGAAAGCGATGGAGTTAGCGTGTAAACGTTGACAGTGGGAGAACAGGGACACTGACACGGACAGAACACCCAGTTGGGTTGTTGTTACAATGACTGTCAACTCTAAAACTACCAGGTCCAGGGAGTCATCTGGCCTGGGAGTCCTGACAGTCTGGAGGAAAACACTGTTCTTACTGTTGATCTACTGAGCATGTGCAGAACAACCATCTATCACTCGTTTCCATGGAGACAGCGTTGGATCGTTTTCAAAAAGTTGCCTTTTCTGCGCCCCCCCTCGCGTAAACGGGGCCTCAGACTCGGGTCATAATGTGCACGAACAGCGGTTAGCGCGGTTTCCCTTCCTCTGTGGAGTTTGCATGTTCTCTCACAGCGCTGGGCAGAGTCCGACTGTCTTCAGTGGCTCTGCCAACCGAAACGCAGAGGAAGTTTTGTGCATTCCCTTGAAGGCGCTGGTAAAGACAGGTGGAAGCTGCAGAGAGGAGGAGGAGGAGGGATCCTGACAGCAGGGCTGTCTGGGACGGCGAGACGCTTCCAGCGGCGGCGGAGCGGCGCTCTCCTGTCAGCCGACGCTCGTCTCATCTGCAGCACTTTGCTCGGCGGGGTGCCGGCGTTGTCCTCGGCCGCACAAAGGGAAGCTCTCCGTCTCCCTCCGTCCTCGCAGCGGGCCCAGGACTCGTCTTTCATCCCTCTGCCAATCAGCCGTCGCTTTGCTCCCTATCGAATAGATCGGCGGCTCCGATTCAGCCGGCAGCCGGGCGGCGCTCGTTCGCCGAGGAGGGGGGAGAAAAAAGGAAACGTGACGGTTTCCTCCTCATCTCTGAAGCTGCCCTGCTGGGACTCTGAGTGCCTGTTTGTTTGTGTTGGTTGATATTGAAACCCTATCACTCGTCACTCAAAGGAAGGCTGTGGATGTGCTGTCGAGTGTGTGTGTACGAGTGTGTGTGTGTGTGTGTGTGTGCTTTAAATGGACGTGGAGACGGAGGGAATAGAGAGAGACCTTTACCCAAACTGGCCTACTTTCTCAACAGCTTGTAATTAGTCACACTTCATGCATTTATGCATCAGACAGTGGAGCTAAATCAGTGTTTTGTAATCAGGAAATCCCAAATGACACAACCAAGAGTGAAGTCTTCCTCCGCCGAGCTGAAACCCTGCCAGCGCCATCTCTTCATTCCCACTTTACACTCTCAAGTCCTCTGCTTTCTCTGAGACGTGATGGAGGTCCTCCAGTCGCCCCGCTCCGCCTGTAATCACTGATAATTACAGATTTATTAGCTATTAACAGTCCAGCCATTCACACCTGCTTTATCTAAGATGCAGGAGGCAGGTCAAAGTTTTACGCATTTAAAATATTCACACACACTCCTACGGGCCAGTTAAAAAGTCCATTTAATCCAGTTTACATAATGATTAGGGTGTAGGAACAGGAAGACCGTGCACTAACAGGATGAGGAACTGTGGAGCCTGCAGATTAAGATCCTGCTTTCAAGTGAAAACGCATCGTTTTGCGTTTTTGTTTAAAAAAGTTTCGTGTCTACACGACGACACTTTGAAAACGATGTCCGTTTAGACAGAATCGGCAGAGGTATTTCTCGGTTTCCCTTGAAAATGATGTGCCTTGGTTTCAATTTCTTGTATTTTTCCCTGCATGCTAAGACGGAACTCACTGTGCTGTTGAAACTGATTATTCTTTAACTGTTTTACAACTAGAAATTAAATTCAGCCTTAAAAAAACCCCATAAAAGTTTGGTTCAGTGGTGAAAAATATTCCTCTTCTTTGACTTTTTTGTGTGTCTTCACAGATTCCACATGTAAACTCCAAATATTTCCACTAATTTCCTAAGGACTCCACAGATGACAGGAAAAAAGTTGTTAAATTCTGACTTTTCCCAAAGTTATAGACTAATATTTCTACAAACTGTATTCTCTATGTTTACCCGTCTCTTCATTTTTAAGTCTGGAATATTCCCGCGGACACAGGATATTAAAGCACCCGACTTATCGTCCCAATTAAGTTACACAACAAGAAACAAAAGAGAAAAACCAAGATCCAGTACATTAACGTGATCAAACCCGGCAGCAGAGATAAAACCTGCGTCTCACCGTCTCACTCCTGGAAAATAAGAATCAGAGGAAGGCGTGTTGATAAAAAATGAGTCTTTAACTGATGAGATTGAGAGAAAAGTAGTTACACAAGTGGAATATTCTCCACCTTCTGGGCCTGCGGCGTCTCTTACGTCAGGATTTTTTTTTTTTTTTTTTTTGTTGCTTATCTCCGTCTTGTATAATAGTCTGAGCGAACACCTTTGGGCTTTGGACTGGTGCTGGGACAGTAAAAGATATCTGAAGACGGCGCCCGGACAGTTTCAATTGGTCTATGGAAGCTGTCGGGCAGCAGGTCGGCACTATGAAAAGTGCCGTTTATTGCCGGGCACGATTCACGCCATGTCCCGATAACCCCGAGTGCCTCGGTGTTATGTAACGGTGGCACGGTGGAGCAGCGGTTCGCTGTGTCTGTTTGGGGTGTACTCTGGATTTAGTAGAGTTCTTTAAGGACGCTGTTGAGGTCCACAGAGTGGAACGCTGTTCCTGGAGTTCTTCTACTGAGCATGTGCAGAACGTCTACTGTGCGCCGGAGCAGCAGCAGCGATTCAGAAAAGTAAAGTTTTCAATGCCGACGAGAGTCTGAGTGTTTTCAAAAAGTTGTGTTAATCTCCATTTCCTTGGACTTGTAGAGGCTTGAGAGCCTTTTCAAAAAGCTGTGTTCTCAGTGGCTCCGAGCTTTGTTGTCGGCTAACAGGGACGTTAGCTGGAGGCTAGCAGTGTGGTCAGACTCCTCCAGTCTGTCCTTGTTATTTTCTTTCTTTTTTTTTCCAGAGTGACACATTTTGAATAAAACTGATGTGAAAACATGTTTGGGACATGACTGCTAACAAAATTAATAAAATCTAGGGACATTATGTTTAAAATTAAGCTTTCATTCACTCAGTGGGATTTCCTAACTGATAATGACTCTGTTTCTTTTGTACACTGGGAGGTTTAGGTTATGCTATAATAGCTTAGCGCTAACGATAAAGACAGTGTCTGGAAACATATTGTTGCAGTAGTTAAAGTTAGGATGTTGCACTGGTGCTTTTTTTTTATCCATATTAATGTAACTTTTGTGTATTCAGTGGGGAACATGCTAGCGTAGCATTAGTGATTAAAGTAGTGATAGAAAGCACGCTAGTCGCTTTGCTAGCTATGCTTTGTGAAACAGTGGAAGTCTGGAGGCGTCGCGGCAGACACCAAGCTCCACAGGAGCTTATCTCCGGGTTTAGGACGTCCGTCCCTGGATCTTCTGCGTGTTGACTCAGTCCTCAGGAGGCAGGTGACTCCGTGAAGCTAGCTGGATGGTAACCGGACGCAGGCTAAACGCTGCGACCGTCCCTGAGCAGGATTTGACCGAATGAGGCAAACCGACAGCGGCAATCAGCCGTCCTCCGCTGGAAAGCAAGGCTGTGCAGAAATAACCAGCTCCAGTCGTCAGGCCGCCGCCGGGGATTCTTTCAGTCAAGAGAGACATGTTGATGGGAGGAAATGTGCCCCTACTGTTCGAGCTACCAGTAAGCTAACCGCACACACTCCCAAATGTGGTTTTGTTTGTTCACCTGTGAAGTGGTTCAAATAGGAGCCGACAGGCTGAGAAATCCCTCCTTCAGGGACGCAGACGGAGGCCTGGCTCCGCCGGGAAGAGCCGAGTGCAGGACGGCAGCCGGTCTGTAGCGTCTGGCGCTCCAACAGGTGAAGCTGGGAGGGCTTCGGCTGTCCAAGCCCGAGTCGCACAGGAAGAACATGCAAACAGAACGTCTCGTCCCAGATGTCCTTCTTCACCGCATTATGTTGGAAATTTATTGTTATTGCAAAATCAACCTGGACAGTGTTCGTGTGACTGAATGAACTTTGGTAAATTAGATTTCACTGATTGAACCCGTGCTGCGCCGGGCGTCTTCTCACTGTGAAAATACCAGAACCATGACTGAACGAGAACTTGTTTTTGCACCTTCCGTAACTTAAACCAACCCCAGCCCACACACCTAACGGTAACGAGATGGAAATAAATATCGGCTTTTAATATCAGACCCATTTTATTCATCTGACCGATACTAAAAGATTGATACATAATGCATCATTGACTACTTCATATTATATCATAATTGCGGTCCTCAGCAAGATTACTGCATGTTTATGTGGTATTGTGCGGCCTTACATGACAAAAAAAAAAGTACCACACAAACCTATGGTGAATACACATTTCCCTGATGTCTGAATGAGCCTAATACTCAGTATTTGGACTGTGAGGATTACTGGAGAAATCCCAGCCAGGAACACTGTGTCTGGAATCAAACTGGGTTTATTCTTATTCTTACAGAGGCGTCGAGCACATTTCAGCTCAGGGTCCACAAACAGTTCCATCTGGAGCGGGCCGCGACCTTAAAAACCTGCCACAATGAGCTTTAAATTTAAAATATAAAGGGTTTCTGTGTTGAGTGCATGTGATGAACATGTCTAAGAAGATGTCTGATGAAGATAATTTTAATGAAGCCTTCTGCTGAAAAATACACTGACAAGTCTAAAAACAGGGGTAGTTTTGACCCCTGACCCAGCTGCTCCCCGGGGTCTTGCACAGTAACTGCCACAGTAACATAAACCCTTCTTCAAAGGGCTGCTGGTTCGATTCCCAGTCCTCAATCTGGTGCAGCGAGCTGCACACCGGCTTCTGTTCCCTGCTGCCTCGCAGAAACTGAAAGACGCTCGTCCGCGCCGCCCTTTGAACGTCAGAATTTACTGCCGCCGCCTCGCAGCGCGGCTACAGTCATTCTGAGAGAAATCTACACTCCTGCACCCACGGCAGCGAAAACCACAGGCGGAGGGCAGGGCGGCTTTTCAGCGTTCAACTCTCGGGTTTGCGCAGAAAGGAAGTCTCACTTTCATGCGTTCAATACTGACATTTTCTCCGGGGGGTGTCCAAACGTGTTTTCAGAAGAGTAGGCATTGTATATTCTGATTGTGTGGACAGAAATAAAAAAAAAAAAAAAGAAAAGAGGAATCCTGACGTCCTTTATGAACAACCACAGCACTGTACAGCTGAGCGCTTCAGCCTCTGAGCGAGCGAGACTCTGAGATGAATCAAAGCTCAGTGAAGTTTCAGTGGGTTTCTTTTCTTCTTCACGCCGTTGCACGGGAAGAGCTGCAGAGCTGCTGTCTCTGCAAGCTGAGCGACCTCTGACCTCTGAGAGGATTGAAAAGGCAGAACTGAGAAGGAGCCAAATCGAAGAGTGATTTTCTGATTAACCTACAGGAACAGGTGAAGTACGTCCAACTATTTGCAACTTTTTGAAAATACTCCAACTTCATCGCCGTGGAAACGGGTGAAAATTCAACTGAAGTCATTCAGCTCGATCAGGTCTAATAAGGGCGTGGAAATTTATAGAATGTCAAAGGTCAAAAGGTAAAGACACTGAGAGTATAAATATCCCTGTTTAGCTTCAGTTGATGGCAGGAAATCAAAGAATCAAATCATTTCACGAACGTCGCTGTAAAGAAAGAAAGGAAGAAAAGCAGAAGTGACTCGCTGGTCCTGCGGTTTGTAATCAGACATTCCTGAAAAGTCTCAGCTGTCGTCTTGGTGGATCCTCAACGTTTGACGCCGACGTTCCGAACCCAGATATGAATCCCGCAAACAAACAAGCGCGGCTTCAGATCGCCGCCGTCAGCTCGCTCCTCGCTTTGCTGTTTCTTTGGGTGATTTTTCTTTTACTTTTCTTTATTTTTTTAAGGCCCTCTGGGGTTTCTGTTCACTGTCCCACCCGCTGGGATCCGATCGCTTTTCATCCGCTGATACTTTCTGATGTGTTTTTATCTTTTGTATGGATATGCAAATGACTCACCTTGAACTTACAGTGGGAGCTGTGTGTGTGTGTGTGTGTGTGTGTGTGTTATTGTGGAGCTATAGGTAGAATCAGGCTGACAGTTCAGTCCGATGATCATCTTTTATGGGTGAGATCAGATATTTATTGAGTGAAGGCAGTTTACAGACGATCAAACAGTGTTTTTGAAAAGTTCCGTTATCTCCCGTTTCCACGGAGACGGAGCGTTTTTGAAAAATTCTGCCCTAATGAGAATAAAGTTGAAAATTTTGTGTGAAAAGTACAAAGAATCAGACATTTCTGGTGTTTTGTGACTTTCCAGTGGAATTTCGCCTCATTTGGCTCTTTCAGCTGAATCTCTACTATTTCTCTTGATAGTTTGACTGAAATGTTTCGGTCACTTTCAGGCGATGTCACAGGGTTAAGCCGGAATTCAGTGTTCAAGCTGAATACATGTGGTTCGGTTTGTTAATAAAATTTGTGATTTTTCTAAAAGTTGACATCCTGTTTCTCTGTTTGACCCCACAGAGTGGAGGTGGTGGACCAGAGGGCGAACTCCAGCTGCAGGTAGGACGCTGCAGACTGAACTGTGTGTGTGTGAGAGTGTGTGTGTGTGTGTGTGTGTGAGCGTGTGTATACTGTCGCATATTTAAAATGCTAAAGAAGATAAAAGCGGAACTGTGACTGTCAGTTTTGCAGTCAAGACTGCTTTCACATATTTAAAAATAACAGAAATGTGGTTTTAATTTGGAGAATTGAAGATAAATTCGGGTGCAGGAGTGGAGTCGCCGCTGAGCGTCTTCATGCTCCCGCCGCCGGCTGTCATGTGAGGTTTTCTGTTTCCTCTCATGACTGAGAGACGGCGCTGCTCGTCTGTCGTGTACGGAGGCTCGCGGTTGTACAGCTGTTGAATATTGAGATGCATTTTGCTTGTGTTGTGTAAAATGACAGTACGGGCTCATTTACTGGTGATTCCTCCCTGTTTTGGTTTTTTCTGTTCTGTTGAAGTGGTCGAGGTCATTTTCTTAAAAAAAATTAAGGTTTACATTTGAAGGTTGTTATGGCTCTGATGTTTCGCTCTGGCTCCACTGAAGATGAAATTAGGAGGTTAAACTTTGAAGATTTTTCTTAAAGCCAAAAAATAACCAACACACTGACTAAGATCTCAACATAAATAGAGTTTTAATGATGTAAAATACAGTAAAATGTCCTAAAACTTCTCCAATAGCTGTTGCATTATGGGTATTTAAACACACTCCCCCTGACAGCAGGGCTTTGAGGCTAATACTAGCTAGCTAGCTTTCATGGCAGCATCACTGATCTCTCAGCTCGGGTCTCAGGTTTGTGTTAAAATCTATGTTTTCTGAGAAATCTTTCCACTTCGCTTTTTGGTTTGGTCGGATTTGAAGCCTCTCGCGTTCCGGTTTTGGTCCCTGGGCCTTATGTTTGACACCCCTGCCTTAGAGCGTGTCTAAACAGCCTTGAAGCACTGGTGACTGCAGGGCGAATCCCTGAACCGGCGGCGCCGCTCGATTCACCGACGTGTCGGAGCAAAGCGGGGCGGGAGGTCACCGGCGAGCGGATCAGAGGCGGAGCGGCCCGGCGGCCCTCGGACCTCGCGCCTGGCGGATGATTAGCATCTGAGGAGCGAAGCATTTCCAGAAGAACAGAGCCGGCGAGACGGATGGCGATGAGAGAAATCCTCTTACAGCTGTGACCAGAGACAGATCGAGGATAATACATGAGGCCGCAGAGAAGATTAAGCTCTAAAAAAAAAAAAAAAAATTAAATAAATAGATGTATGGGAGCGGGTGAAGATTAGCGGCTGGCCTTTTCCTTCCGGTTGAATTCAGAGCGTTATAGAAGCGTCTCGTCACCCGCCGCGCGGTTGAGTCGGACCAAAATAGATCAGTGAAGGTCGCACAGATTGCTGTCTGCGCCTCGCGGCGTACCTGTGTGGGCCTTGAAACGCGGCGCGCGCTCAGGATGTGCGCCGGCGCTCGCGCGAGACGCACGCACCTCTCGTCAGGTGGGTCGGGGGGGGGGCCACGCGAGCCAACGGCGGCAGGTCGCTCGCTCCCGTCCGGTTCGGTTCTTATTGAGAGAGGAAATGGTCCGTCTGCAGAACCAGGGTCAGCATCAGGACGGAGACGACCAGCAACGGCCATGATTCAGGGACGGGGTCGTGAACCTTCATCCTCCAAACCTTGGCCGTTTCCATGGAAACGGATAATACTCACACTGCACAACACT
>NC_043759.1:6553856-6556356 GCF_902148845.1 Salarias fasciatus
CCTATTCAGCGTTGCTTGAGATCACCGTCAAACAGCAATTTCACTTCCCATCCTGTGTTTGCTCAGCGGCTCTGCGGCGGCCTGGCAGAGCGAGCGGCGGCGGCGACCCGACCGCCCCGGGCGGACCGGGCCTCCGAAGGCGGCGGGTCTCTAATACGGCTAATCGTCCTCTTTGCCGCGCTTTGCTTGGCAGCTCGGCGCGAGCGGCGGGGATCTGCGGGGCTCCGTGTCGGCTTCGGAGGGCGACACCAGGCCGCGGGTCAGGAAGCAGACGCTCTCAGTGTTGACTGAGCGATTCCACGCCGCCGCTGCCCCTTCAGGACGGAGCGCAAACAAGCTGCACATGCTCCAAATACTCCCAACACCGAGCGCAGAAGCAGAGCTGAACATGGATGAAGACCAAGATCATAGATTCTGATGGAGGACTTCTATCCGAAACATTATTTTGTCTCGTAGCAAATCAGTTCTCCAGATGACTGCTCCAAACCGAGTCCCAGAGAAACAGACAAAGACATTTTCAACAAGTCATAACTTCAGTTTCAGGCGTGGACCATTAGTATCTAAAAGGTAGCAACCAGAGCCGATCAGCAGAATGATGATCCATCATAAGGCCCGTGCGCCAGAACTGGCCCAAAAGACGCTCCAAGCCGGCCGGCCCACCAAGCAAACAGGAAAAAAATTAAGAGAAAATATGAATGTTTTAACAAATTTCTTAAGAGTAGCGAACACTGTGACCCGAGCTGAGATAGCAGTGATGCTGCCAGCTAACAAATTAGCATTAGCCTTAAAGTCATGCTGTCAGGGTGAGTTTGTAAAAACATTGAGAATGCAACAACTATGGGGGAAGATTTTGGACATTTCTCTGTAGAAGGTTTTATTAAAATTGGTGTTATGCGGTGATTGTCATAATTTTATGTCATAATTATTTGGTTTTGCAAAAATAGACATTTTCACTGTGTGTAATCTGCACCACCACAAAGAACAACTTTTATATTCAAAGGTTATTATGAAACCATTTTTCACCCTATTTCAAACTATTTCACTGAAGATGAAGTTGTTCAGCATGTGGCCTCTGAACGGAAAGGTTTTTACCGTCACTATTCCACGTTCTCGTGGCAGAAACATGATAGTAACTGATCACTGTGAGAAAACCGGTTTCACAGTTTTACCTTGACTGGCGTTTCAGTTTGCTCAGTTTCTGTCTCATTTAATCCACTGTTCTCTAAACATTAGCCCGAGTTCTTGACTTGACGTTACTATTTCACTAAGCTCCAGTTTATTGTTGATTCGATTATTCATGTATTGCTGCTGCTTTCTCCATCACTAATTCAGAAGTCTATTGATTTTAAACGGCACCAACATTCAGATTATGGAGCATCTCTAAGGCCTGTTCACACGTTTTAATTGAAACTGCATCTTTTTGAGTTTTGGTTCCAGAAAAGTTTGACGTTCACGTTTTGAAAACTTTGCCCATTTTCACAGATTCGCTGAAAAGGATCTAGTTAGCTTGTTGGGCCACTACTGGGAAAACATTACCAAAATCCATCTACTGAGCACGTGCAGGAGAACTACTTACTGTTGTCATGGTGTGCAAGCAGCATTTTCAAAAGGTTGTATTTTCAGTGGTTCTGAGCAACATTGTTGAGTAAACTGAAGCTCAAAACGATGCCAAATGTTTGTGTTTTCACTTGAAAATTCAGCCTAATGACGTAATTTAATCGAAACGGTTCCTTTTTCTACTTAAAAATCACTGTAAAATAAAATGTTCAGAATGAGCAGTCCAGAAAATATATTTCATTTTCTGATTTGGTACACTGGCTGCTTGGAGCAGAGGGAGAATGGACACGATGCTGAGAAAACCTTTGGAGCTTTCGGGTCTCAGACCGTCCAGGTCGAGTCCCACACCAGGACCAGCCCGGCCGAGCTGACGGACCCTCGGTCCCTGCTGCTCCACACTGTCAGGACGACTTCCTGGACATCTCACCGGTCCATCACAAGACCAACACAGAAACCGACTCACATTCACACAGAAATGGCGAGTAACTGCTGGATTGACTGAAACCAGAGTACCTGGAGCAGCAGTTTACCGTACGGCCCGCTGAAGATGAAACTGGACCGTATCTGTGTGACTGAACAGAAACTGGGAAATGGGAGTTTATGTGTTTGCATCTTCCTTAAAAGCTTCCTGGTCTTTGACCAGCGTCGCCGTTCAGCTTTGATGCTGAAGTTTAGTCAACGGGCAGCTACAGCAGTGAAAAGTGAGACGAGTGAATCTGGTCTCTGGCGTTTGTGGGACGTCTTTAAACCACTGATATTAAAAAAAAAAAAAAAAAACAAAAAAAAACGTGGGTCCATCTTAGATAAACAGCAGTTTTCCATTCAGGGAGGCGGCACAATGACGCTTTCTTAAGGCGAAAAAGAGCTTAAGCGTCAATCTGGTGCCTTTCAGACTTCCAGCTCGGCCACCCAGCGAGCTCCCAGACCGGGCTTTGGCTCGGGG
>NC_043759.1:8661356-8876356 GCF_902148845.1 Salarias fasciatus
CTGTTTCTCTTTATATTCCTTTCTTCTGGTTTTCCATCAGTCCTTGTTTTCTTCCCAGGGCTTAGCGGATGCTTGTGTACAGCTCTGCTGGGGTCCCCAGACATTGCATCCTGCCTGCAGAAGGGTCATAAGTGGCCCCACAGGATAACCTGAACAACAGTGGGAAAGAAAGGGAGCGTGGGTCTCCTTTAGTAATCCAGTGCCAGAAGCCTACATGCTTCCAACAGCCACTTTCAGCCCCCCCCCCATTATTAATGTGAGTGTGCTCTGCATGTGACTGACAAAATCTGTGCATGTGCCATGTGCTTCTTTTTTTTTTTTTTAGAAATGTGTGTGTTCTCTCACTCACTATACTGTGCAAAAAACTGAATATATAAAAAAAGCTGTGCAGTCAGTGTATTTGCACACACACACACACACACACACACACACACACACACACACACACACACCTTCCTCATTTTTGATCCCCCATCCCACATCACAGGAGGCCCCTCTTCTTTGACTTCCCGTCGGTGTGGGAACCTTTTGTGTCCTCTGTCACACATGCAGAGTGAGGGAAGGTCTCCCATCTACATTTTCCATTAAAAAAGACAAAGTAATTGTCAATAAACAAGAAACAATTGAGCTCCCTCGATCTATTCAACGGGCACTTTTGCTCTTCCTCCAGGATGTTCTTGAGTCTCACTTTTCACAGTGCTGTTTTCCTGAGTTGGACAGACACCAGCAACAGACATCAAGCACAACTTGAGCAAGTATATTGTATTATTGTTGGTTTCCCATACATTTAAGACAAGAGTTAAAACTATAAGTCTATTTTATTGTCTCATTGCATCAGTAAACATGGTGAAAATACTTTGTCATGATCTTCTGAAACTATCTTTAGAGGTATCCACCTCATTTTATTTGATAATCATGAAAACATGAACGCCGTGCAACGCCATAGCAGCAGGGCTGTGCAGCTGTTCCAGAAGCAAGATGCTCTGAGGTAAACATAGCGTCGGGAAAACCCCTCATTATTGTACTGTGGATGACGTTCTTCACTCTCCCAGTGTTTACTGTGAAAATCACTTTGTGCCAGCAGGCAGGTGCTTCCTCGAAAGAGATTTGAGGATTAAATTCTTTTCACGAAGTCAAACATTTCAGTGGAGAATGATAGAAATATCCTTTCACAGTTTGAAAACCTCGATTATTGTTTTTGTTATTGCTGATGTGGTTGATCTCTAGTGTAGATTCTGATTTTCTCCAGCTACTCTTACGTTACTCTTCGTATGAGACACATTATACAGCTGTCTGTGAAAGATGTCACAGTATCTTAAGAAGTCTACTTTCATGTGAATGTTTTTTTTTTTAAACTGTGCTCAATAGACATAATACAGCCACATTTCAGAAACTTTGGTTCCGAGTGACTAACATAATCTACATATATTCACAACTTATTACACCCAAAGGGAAGAATGTCTCACCGTTGATCGTATAAGATCCTTGTGGTAATAACTCACCAAGCCAATGCCTTGCTCATGATTTCCTGAGAGCCTGAACCATAACCTTTAACCCCATCCTGGCCTGTGCAGGTGTTTATGCTGAGGGTGTAGTTTTGTAATTGGTGGGCTGATGTCACGTGACTCTGTACCCCTTTACTTTCACGCACGTGGACCGGTGTTTGAGTGTGGTTTCTTTGAATTCGGCCACCAGGGGGCAGTTACTTTGATACCATTTCTCTGGGAGCACAGAGGAGGGAATCACCACATTTTGGATTGTGGGTTTAGAGTGAAATGGCTCGGAAGATTTAAAGTCTGGGTAAGACAGAGGCTGCTTGAGTGTTTTCATTGTGGGTTGTAATTTTCATCACAATGTCAGCAGAGATCAACTATTTGGTTGGAAACAAAATAAGAGGCAGAAAATCATTTTCCACACTGAATGGAATCGCATACTGGATAATAGATGCGTTACACCAGGCAGACTCTGCTCTAACTTTGTTGTGAGTGCAGCCAGCTCGTTCATTTCAAAAGGAAAATAATGCAGTATGTGTTCAATTCCACAAGCTCTCTCTCTGGAGTTAATGAGTTAGTATTCCCAGACTGTTGGATGCATTTCCATTGTGGAGGACTTCGGAGGCCTCGTGTCATATTCTCATTTCAAAAAAAGGCAGTTTGAAAAGAGAGGCCTGCCTCTTAAGCAGTCGATCAGAGTGACACCAATTATGTATGCCACATGACCACAGGAGGCTGCAAATGGAAAGTCAGAGAGGGGCACATCCATCAGCTGTGTCTAATGGGACACTGCAGGAAGAGCCTGAAACAAGGCTCCACAGTCGCTGCTGGTCCTTTCTATCAGATGCTGATTTGAGCTGCATGAAGAATATTATATTTAAAGTGATACATAGACTGTGTCAGTTGTGACTGCAAACCAAAAAACTCTTCCAAAATGTTAAACACTGCCACGAATTCCAAAGTTGAGATAATTACTTTTGCCGACCTCAAAGCTATTGTGAATCAATCACGGCTCACGTTGAATGAAAGACTCGTTCTGTGAGAGTGGGGTCAGTATTAGGATAAAATAAAGACTGCTGCCTTCCCGGGTCATCACAGCGGTTCATGTGCATCGTATGTTTTCGATTTGCCACAACTATTATGCTGACCAGCCCAACCTGACCATTTAGTGGTGTACCTCAGGGCTCACTGCAGGGTCCTCTTGACAACAGCAATGTGACTGTTAATATTTGATAAGATTGTCTTAATATCAAGCAAGAAAAAACAATAGACAGAAGGATTTAAATGTACATTTAATATCAGATATAATGTGTGCAATACATTCAGCAAAGATCATGAACTCTGTACCACAGAGATTAATGTAGTTACTTACTTAAAAGCACAATTCAATAGTCTAATATACAGAAAATTGGGATGAAATTGTATCATACATAAATCCCTCAATTGACGTCTGCTACCTTTCAGAGATATTCATCTCCTACAGAAATCAGTTAAAGCTATAAATTCAGTTACCTGAAGGAACTGATACACGCATACAACGATCATCGTCCACCTTTCACACAACAATAAACCCTGTAGAAGACACCATTAAACATTCAAAAGGAATCCTTTTTTTGTTTGTTTGTTTTTTGGGTTTTTTTGTTTTTTTTCTCTTCGGGATTTCCAGAAAAGAATGACTCGTCCATTTTCTGCACCCAGGACATTGGGTAAAAGAGAACTATAAGCAAGAAAAGTATGTTACTTAGTATCAATTTAATTGTGGAAACAGAATCAAAATACAGTCATAAATCCTCTAAATTATGTAGATTATGAAGAAAAATGTGAGTGGTGCAAAATTGTTTAAAGACTTAGAGCACCAGGATTTGTGCATTTCACATTATTTCCATTATTATCGTTATTGTCATCAGAGCATTAAAGTTCTGTAGAGTGAGAGTTAATAGTAGCATTGTTTCATGTCTAAGGCTCAGAACTGCAGCACACAACAAATACTTAGTTACTCATCAGTTTTGCATTGCATGAAAACTAAACAAATATCCTTTATACAATAGATACATTCAAGTTTTTTAGGATTTCTTTTTTTTCCATACCGTTGTAAGAGCAGTACTTCTAGTGCAAGTGTTCAATTTCAGCATTAGACATGCCGGTGCAAAGTGCCTGTGATTCTTAGTGCATATTTATTAGGATCAAAATAAATACAACAAAATGATAATAGTCTGTGCGAATATTTCAGTTTCTTCAGAAAGTTTCAGTTGCCCACTACTTGTAACATGAGTATCAAGAAGTCTGTTGTTGCCATTTCAAATATACAATAAATATTTTTCTTTTTTTTTTTTGTCGCGCATCAGTTCGCCACTTCTCTCCAACTCTGGAGGAGTACCGTAGTAATCAGCTTTCAGCAAACTCTATTTCGAGTTCTTTGATTCAAGTCTTGTAGATTCGTCTTCGTTGTTTAGTTCAACATCAGAATCTTCGACGTCTGCATACGTGCCATCCTCAGACTCTGCGTTCATCTTGATTCTTCCATCAAGTGGCTTCAGTGTTGTTCTGTTGGCGTCGGTGGTGGGTCCATTCGGACTGTTTATCTTGAAAGGTTGCACCCTCGTCTCACTGTCCTCCACAAGCTGGTCTTCGTCTTCGTCTTCTTCGTCTTCTCCGTCGGCCGAATGTCCCTCGTTTTCACTCCAGTCGTCATTGACTGTCTCAGTTTCCTCGCCCTCTTTTCCAGAGGCTGCAGTCTCGTCATCTGCTTCCTCTTCTATAACATCCATACATTCACACTGTGAGACATCAGGACTGCCATCAACATCTTCTTTTGCTTTGTATTCCTCTTTGCTTTCTGATATTTCCTCCACATCCGAATTGTCCTCTGGTTTCAGTTCCACCACTTCATCTGCGCCTTCTGTTTCGCCATTGTCTTCTCCACTCTCATCACATGTGTGTTGAACTTCATCAGGATCAGTCTCAGACTCACTGACACCGTTCTCCACGATGTCCTGATCTTCTCCTTCGAGCCGTTCAACTTGCGTAGATTCATCTTCGGTGTCATCCGCCGACGCTTCCTCTTCTTGTTTAACTTCTCCGTCCTCTTCTCCTGCAGATGTACCGTCTGCCTCCGATTCTTCTCCACCATCTCTCTCAGTAGTCGTGGACTGTTGCTCTGATTCTGATTCTTCCTCTTCCCTTGAAGAGCCTCCTGATCCCCCTTGAGCTGTTTCATCGTCCTCACTCTTTTCTTCATCTTTAAAGTCTTCGACGGCACTGCTTTCTGCGTTTTTTTCCGATGCTTCTGTCTCCTCGTACTTCTCTGGCGACAACTCTTCAACAGGGTCTGCTTCACTTGGAGTCTGATTTTCATCTGTTGGTGCCTCTGTGGTCTCATCTTCCTCTGCAGAATCGTCTGTCATCTCATCTTCATACTTGACCTCTGAATGCTCGAATCCTGACTCATTGTCATTGGTAACTTCAGAAGTGTCTCCAAATCCTGTAGTTTCACTCAGGTCTGATGTTGCATCATTTACTGTTTCACTTCCTTCTGATTCAGATTCACTGCTCTCTTCCTCTGAATCATTTACAGGCACAACTTTGGAGCTTTCCTCTCTTGCAGATTCATCTTGACTAGCAGTTTCATCTCCATCCACATCTTCCGAGTCATTTTCATTTGTTCCGCTGCAACATTCACTGATTTCCTCTTCACTCGACTCTTCTTTTTCTGTGGCCTCCTCCTCTGTCTTTTCAATGGCCTCATCTGCACTCGTTGCTCCTTCAGATGTTTCCTTCTCCTCCACATCTTCAACTTTGGCCATGTCCTCAGGAACATCATCGTCAGATCCATGCTCAGCTATCTCCACCACGTCTTCTGTTCCGCTTTTCTCCTCAACCATTGAAGCTTCCTCCTCTTTTCCGCCATCATTTTCACCTTCAGTTGGTTCTTCAGAAGTCTCTTTCTCATCAGACTCAGATTCAGCATCACTGGTTTCTTGCACGCTGGATTGTGCCACATCTCCTTCTGCATTTTCCTCCTCAAGTTCAGTGTCTTTGCCTGCATCTCTTTCTGTTTCGTCTTCATCATCCCTTTCATTTTCTGTTGGCTCGTCGGCTGTTTCCTTCTCGTCTGACTCTGCGTCGTCCTCGTCTACTGCAGTGGTTTCATCTTCTTCCTTCAGTTCATCCTCGCTGGAGACAGCATTCTTCGATTCTCCAATCTTTTCATCTTCCGATGGTTCATCGTCTGAGCCCTTCTCATCTGACTCAGACTTAACGTCAGACGCTTCCACTTTTTCACATTCATGCTCTGTTGTTTCTGCCACGTCATCTGTGGCCTCTTCTTCCTCCACTAAAGTGTCTTCCCCATCAGTTTCCTCCTTTTGCTCGTCTTCACTCGTTGCACTGATATCTCTGTCATCAGCTGTCTCTTCCTCTGAATTCGACTCGTTTGCACTGGTGGCTTGCACAACATCCTCCTTGTCAGATTCATCTTCAGTCGCAGCTTCCTCATCTGCTGCACTGCTTTCTTCATCTACATCTGTAGTTGTGACAGCTACATCTTTCTCCACAACACTCTCATCTTCAGTCTGTTGTTCATTGTCAGCTGCTCCTGCCTCGACAGCCTCGTCCTCATCAGATTCGTGTTCACTTGTGGCAGCTGCAGTAGTTTCTGCTGCATTTAAATCTTCTGCAGTGTTGTCACAATCTTCTGCGCAATCGCCCAGAGAAACAGCCTCTTCTTTATCATCAACACTCCCCGTTTTCAAAGCCTCCTCATTTCCCATCTCTTCTGCTTCATTTTCATCAGCATCATCATCACTGCCTTCATCTTTTTCTATCATTTCTGTTTTTGCAGCCGTCTCATCTGATGAATCCTTAGCAGTTTCTTCATTATCGTCGTCACTTGTCGCAGTTATCTCTTTTTCGACAATCAGCTCGTCTTCGCTTGTTGCCTCTTCAGCATTCACGTCTGTGGTGTCTTCTTCATTTGTGGTTGCATCTAAATCTTTTCCAGATTCATCCACGCTAGCAGCATCAGTCTCTTCTTCATCGTCAACCTTTCCCACTTCCACACTTTCCTCATCAGACTCTTGATCATCTACAGTCAATTCAGCTGCCATCTCTTCATCAGATTCCTGCACACTTGTGGCAGCTGCCTGGCTTTGCAGTTCTGTTTCTTCTTCAGTTGTAGCTGCGTCACAGACCTCCAGTTCATCATCCTCTGTGTCAACAATCTCTTTTTCTGCAGCAATCTCATCTTCTGTTGCTTCTTCCTCCATCACTGAACCTTGATCTGAAACTTTGTCATCATTCTTGTCCTCAGATCCATCGGCACCAGAAGCTGAAATAGCCATTAAATTGTCAGCCAATTCACAAGTGAGAGTGCTCTCTTCCCTTGTAATATCTTCTTCTGCAGCATCTTCTCTGGATTCAGTTTGTTCCTGCTCTGAGATTGTAGCCTCTGTGTCTTCTCTTTGTGACGCTGCTCCATCCGTAATCATCTCTTCTGCAGGTAACTTCTCATCAACCTCAACTTCATTGTCTTTTTCATCTGCTGCCAAAGTGACGACATTTTCTTCTTGCATTTCCATTTCCTTTACGGCTTCAACAATAACGTGTTCAACAATCGATTCTGCTGCTTTTGATTCAGATAACACGTTTACCTTAATGCATGTTTGACATGGACAGTTGTCATCGTTGTTGTCGCTGCGCTGGTCACTGAAAGATGTGCCCGTTGCCGAATCATTACTTTTTCCTGCTTTTGAATCAGCTGAGAGTTTTAGCATAGCTCTTAGTTTCTGTTTTCTCTCCTCTGTTTGTGTTGTTGAAACATGGGACATTGCCTCTTCGGGAGGCTTTGGTAGGCCCGTTCTACTTTGAATTTTCCTGAGTTCTCTGTCTATACTGGCCTGGATCTTGTTGTGAACTCCAGTTTTAAGGTCATTTATCATTTCTTCAAGCTTTTCATTATCTCCCAAATTCCATCGAACTTGGAACTCTTTCATTGCGTTGACATAATGCTTCATGAACTGCTTTTTTATGTTAGTTAATAAGGATAAAACCCATATGGGATCAGGATCCTGAGAAATCTCTTTGATTAATTGTGTGCTTTGAAGCAGGAAGCTACTCTCAGATTGCATGTCTTCTTGATCTGCCATCTCAGCCTCTCCAGGAGATTTTTGGCCACTACTGTCATTTCCTGAACTCTTGTTTGTTGACGATGGTGTTTCAGGTATTTCTCTTTGACTGTCATCGCTTCTAATTGTCTCATCTGTTGCTGGGTCTTCTTCATTCAGTTTTTTCTCATCTGAATCTCTGTCAGAGGTCCACTGAGGTTCAGCTTCACAGATCTTTTGTGCTTCTTGCAGTGTATTCACACTGGTTTTCTTCACGCCATCGCTGCTCTTTCCCGAGCCTGTCGATCCACTGTTGACATCCACTCCTGAAGACGAGGTGTGGTTGAAGTCATCGTCCACAGAATGATGGTCGTCCTTTAACGTGTATTCATGTTTTGGAGGCTCACAGAGCCAGAGAGACTGCAGGATGTTCATCAGCTCTTTGTATCTCTCGTCCTTTTCATTCGCATTTTTAGGGTCATTATCAATTAATTGCAGTTTCACAAGGCTGTCCAGAAGCCCTCTGGCTGACGTGCTCAGCTTACGCCCATACACCGGGGAAATTTCTGGTAAACTGTTGCATCTGTCAACCTTTGGATTTAGAAGAACCTTCATTACTTGTATGGAGGAGTTGAATACTTTTGACTCATCATCTTGGTCAGTGCAGGTATTGTCATTTGGTGACTCTGAGTTAGTACAAACACTTTTTATCACCTCATCCTTGTTTTTGTCCTTTGAATTTATTGCTGTTGAGTCGTCACTGTCATCATTTTGTTCGCCTGTATTTATTTTCTCCGTTCCTGGAACTGTTTGTTGTTCTTCAGTGTCTTCATTAAATTCCTCCATGTCATAAGCATCATTCTCCGCAGGTAAAGTTTTCAGCCACTCGTTCACAACCTCGGTCGGAGATGCATTGGGTAGCCTCGATGGGACCAGGTCAAAGTCGTCAGCCTCGGCGCTTCTGTCACTTTTGTGATCAGGAACACTCACTGGACCATTTGTTAGTCGTGGAGACGCATCAATCGTCGCTTCTCCAGGTGCTGTGGTCTCACAGATTTCTTTAACAATATCTGAACTCGATAAAGTTTGAGACAAATCACTTTTGTTGGATTCATTATCACAAATGACATGATCAGCATTCCTTAAATCCTTCGGCGCACTCTGACGAGCTGCTGATGCCGCAGAATTTGAAGCGGACTTGGGTTTAGCGATACTTTCTGCAGGTGTATTTTCTATTTCTTTTCTTCTTGACTTGCTGGACTTAGAGTGACGACTGCTTTTATCACTTGTCTCCTGGTGTCCTTTCTCCTGCAGACAAGAGTCACTGTTTTGTTCAGGATTCAGAACTTTGCCTGTATTCACTGAAGACACGCTGGTTCTGTCGTCAGAATAAGCATCAGCAGTTTTCAACTTCTTCAGCTTGTCTTTAGTTTCTGTGTCTCCGTCTGTTGTAATATCAGTTACCTTGGATTTTTTAGATGTAACGGACAGATGTGACTTCACACTTAAGGAACTTTGAGTTGGGCCTTCACTTTTCAAAGAAATTACTGACTTTTTTGATCGAGCTGAACTCTTTGACCTTGAAGACATCGCTCTTGGTGCTTTGTCATCGCTTTCCTCTACTGTCACAGAAGGAACATCGGACTTGTTAAATGCATCAGATCGATTTGATCTTGTTGATGCGGGGCTCATTGTTCTTGCCTCTGTTTCGTTTGTATTTTCATCCGCAGGAGCATCAGAGTATTTGGATATTTTTGATCTCGCTGATCTGTTTGACTTTACTGACATGGAGCTTGGTACTCTCTCGGATGTCTCTTCAGTATTTTCATTTGGGGCCTCAGTACTTTCTGGAGTAGGATTCCTATGAGTTATTGATGGCTTTGACTTTGTTGAGTGGGATGATTTAGCTGATCTGGTTGACTTTGCTGTCTGGGGTCTTTCATCCACTTCATCATTTTTACCATTTTCACAAGGAGTTGCTGCAGACGTGTTTGATTTCAGTGATAAAACACTCGGGCTCCTCTCATTTTGACTAACTTCACAAGCTGCTTGTTCACTAACATTTGTTTTTTCTGATCGTTGCGTAGTGTGAGAGGCTCTTGATTTTCTAGAAACAGATGTTGCATTGGAGTTCTCTGATCTGGCAGACATTGGGCTCAGTGCTCTCTTCCCACTGTCATCTTCTTCATTGGTTTCGTTGCTCTCCTCCGTACCATTTTCAGGTTTTAATCCTGCTGTAGCATGTGAATTTTCTGAGTTTGCTGATTTTATGGAAGTACTACTTGGTGCACGCTCAACGTCAGCAACATTAGATGTTGCTGTCTGATCAGATTTAGCTGAAATGCTGGACCGTCTTGATTTTACCGATCTGGCTGATTTAACTGACAAGGTGCTTGATGGTCTCTGTGCAGCTTCCTCTTTTGCAGATACCCTTGAATTACTGGATCGGGAGGACTTTACTGACATTACACTGGGTACTCGCTCTTCAGTTTCTTTGGCTGAGTTAGCTGACATGCCAGTTTCAGAGGTAATTGTTTTTGCCGATTTAGCAGACAAGGAAGAAGGGGCCCTTCCTTCAGTGTTTTCATGCTCGTCCAAATCTTCAACTGTGACACCAGAGGCTTGTGTTCGCAAAGACTTCTCAGAAGCATGAGAGTGGCATGATTCAACCGACACGCAGCTTGCAGCTCTTTCCTCAGGCTGTTCATTTCCGTGCTCTTCACTGGGGCTTTCGCAGCTCTGTGCTGCTGAAAGAGCTGTAGATTTGGACTTCATCGATCGGGCAGAAGTACTCGACTTGATTGTCTGAGATGACATTGCACTCGCTCTTCCTTCATTCTGTGCGTCGCCAATTTCTGTGCTGTGTTCAGAGGGTACCTCTGAAACTTTTGATTTCTTAGATGATTTAGAAATATTCGACTTTGCTGATTTGACTGACATACTGCTGGCTGCTCTTTCCACATGATTAGAATCATTCACTATTTCTTCTACTGCAGAAGCACACTCAATCGACTTATTAGAGGTTCTCGAAACAGTTGACCTTACCGACACTGGACTCTCCAGTCTGTCCTGACTTTCTGCTTGTTCATTTCTCCCATCAGAAGCACATTTGGAAGCATCTGATTTAATAGATATTGTAGAAGCATGCGACTGAGGTCTTTCTTCAACGTGGACATCGGCTGAGAATTTTGACCGATTTGACCTCTCAGACTTGATCGACGAGACAGACATTGAACTCACTGACCTGCTTTCAATTTGCTCTTCTCTGCTTGCTATTTCATCACTGGGGTCAAACTCACTGACGGAAACCTTTGATTTCTTTGATACCGCTGAAATATTGGACTTTTGTGATTTATTTGACTTTAAAGACAAATTGCTGGGAGCTCTGTCTTCACGTTCCTCATGATCAAATGTTGGGTGTTCAACACGACAATCCAGTCCAGACTTTGCAGATTTTGTGGATATCGATGACTTGGCAGTTTTGGTTGAAACAGCGCTCTGTGCTCTTTCTTGAGGTTCGTACTCAACTGCTCCCTCATCAGTGCCTGACACATTTGATCTGGCCGATTTTGCAGACACGTTAGATTTCATTGATTTATTTGACAAAGCACTTGTTGTTCTCTCTGCAGACTTTATGGATATTTCTGACACACTTGATTGGACAGATTTGGCGGACGTGCAGCTCGGTGCTCTTTCTCCACTTTGCCCATTGTCATTTTCTTCTTCTGAGGTCACAGGAATTTCTTCTGCTGGAATTTCAGCAGAACATTTTGAATTGTCTGATCTTGAAGAAATGTTTGATTTAACTGACATCGAACTCACTGACCCCTCTGGGCTTTCATTTTCAGCAATTCCTTCTTCGGGGTTATTGGCATTGTCCTCAGAGCAAACCTTGGATACTTTAGATGCCCTAGAAGTGTTCGATTTTGCTGACCTGGCAGACAAATTGCTCTGAGGTCTTTCTGTCAGTTCCTCCTGATCATCTGTATTTTCTTCACCTGGATTGTTATATCCTTTTGATGTAGTAGACTTTGCAGAAATCGTCGATTTTGCAGTTTTGGCTGACATTGCACTCCCTGCTCTGTCTTGACTTTCATCCTCACCACCTTCCTGAACAGTATCAATATTTTCATCATGCTGTACTTCAGAAGTATCACATTTGCTCGACCTAGAAGAACGGTGTGACTTTACTGATTTATTTGACAAAGCACTTGGTGTTCTCTCTGCAGACTTTATGGATATTTCTGACACGGCAGATTTTCCAGATTTGGCTGACATGCAGCTTGAGGATCTTTCTTGAGTCTGTTCTTTGTCATTGTCTTCATCATCAATGCCTTCCTCAGCTGGTGCACCAGCTGAACGTTTGGATTTGCTCGATCTTCCAGAAAGATCTGACTTCGCTGATTTGACTGACAAACAGCTCATTGCCCTCTCCTCACTCTCGCCCTCAACAATCCTTTCCTCATTATTGTCCTCTACACCAGCTTCAGAGACCTTTGATCTTCTTGATTTTGTAGAAATATTTGACTTTGCTGATTTGACTGACAGGTTACTTGGAGCTCTTTCTGCAAGTTCTTCCTGATCCACTACATTTTCTGCTCCCGATGATTTGACAGACTTGGCAGAAACACTTGATTTTGCAGTTTTGTTTGACATTGAACTTGGTGTTCTCGCTGCAGACTTTGTAGACACGTCCGACACACCTGTCTTAGCAGATTTGGCTGACATGCAGCTTGGTGATCTTGCTTCACTTGTCTCTTCGTTGTCTTCTATCAGTGAGATCTCCGAGCCATCCTCATCTGGAACAGCAGTCGAACATTGGGATATGCTTGATCTTGCAGAAAGATTTGACTTCATTGACTGGACTGACATAGAGCTCAATGCTCTCCCTTCACTTTCACCTTCAACAATTCTTTCTTCAGGATTGTCGTCCAGACCGACTTCAGAAACTTTTGTTCTTCTGGAAGTTGTAGAAATATTTGATTTTGCTGATTTCACTGATGCGACTGACAGACTGCTTGGAGATCTTTTTGTGTTTTCCTCCTGCTCAGCTGTGTTTTCTTCCCCTGTATCATCCAATCTCCTTGATTTAGAAGACTTTGCAGAGATTGTTGATTTGGCCGTTCTGGCCGACATTGCACTCTCTGCTCTGTCCTGCTTTTCATTGTCATCCTCTGCTTCAACAGGAATACTGGTGGTTTTGCCAGATTGCACTTCAGAGGTGTTCGATTTGACAGATTTTGTGGAAATGTGTGATTTTGCTGATTTATTTGACAAAGCACTCGGTGTTCTCGCAGGGGACTTTATAGATATTTCTGACTCGCATGAGTGGGCAGATTTGTCTGAGATGCAGCTCGTTGGTCTTTCCTGAATTTGTTCATTGTTGTCTTCTTCATCTGCAATCTCAGAGACTTCGTCAGCTGGAACACCAGCAGAACATTTTGATCTACCTGATTTTGCAGAAATATTTGACTTCCCTGACTGGACCGACATGGCGCTCAATGCTCTTCCTTCACTTTCACCTTCAACAATTCTTTCCTCAGGATTGTCTTCCTGACCAGCTTCTGAAACTTTTGATCTTCTTGATGTTGCAGAAACATTGGATTTAGCTGATTTTACTGATCTGACTGACACGTTACTTGGTGCTCTCTCTATGTGTTCCTCGTCATTAGCAACATTTTCATCAGCTGGATCATCCAGTCTCGTAGATTTTTTAGATTTTGTGGAAATAGATGATTTGGCTGTTTTGGTTGACAGTGCACTTTCTGCTCTGTCTTGATTTTCATCTTCAGGAGTTTGAACCTCAGTAACATTTGACTTGAGAGATTTCATTGAGGCCTGTGACTTTGCTGACTTGATCGACAAAACTCCATCTGCAGAGTTTACAGATACCTTCGAGCTGTTCGACCGAGCTGATTTGGCTGAGACAGCGCTTGGTGCTCTCTCTGCAGATATTTCAGAAACGTGCGAGTGGACTGATGAGCTGCTTGGGGCTCTTTGTTCAGTTTCAGTGTCCTTTCCCTCACTTGTAGAATCAATTGACTCTATGGACATTGAGCTCACTGATCTCTCTTCAGTCTCTGCTTCAATAGCAATATCTTCAGTGACATTACTGCAGCCTTCAGAAGGAACTGCAGAATCTCTTGCGGAAGCATTTGACTTTGAGGACATGACCGATGTAGTTGACATACTGCTCGGAGCTCTTTCTTTAAGTTCAGAGTCACCTGCAGGACTTTCTTCAGCTGACACACGAGATTTGGCTGAAATATTTGATCGGGTTGATTTGGCTGACATGTTTGACCGCACAGATTTCACTGACAGTGCACTCGGTCCTCTCTCATTTGAATGGGTAGATTTAGCAGACATTACACTCTCTGCTCTCTCTGCAGCTCCCTCATCGTTGCTGTTTTCTGTCAACACCTCAGTAAAGGTTTTTGACTTACTTGATCTTGTAGATATCTTTGAATCAGCTGATTTTTCTGACATTGCACTAGATACTCTTTCCTCACATTGCTCTTCATCATTTACATCCTCACATGCATCACCACTTTTTTCAACTTTAACATCCGATGATTTAGATTTTGTTGAAATGTTTGACTTCACTGAAATCCCAGATTTCACAGAGATGTTGCTTTTAGGTCTCTCTTCGTTTTCCTCTTCAGTCATATTATCATTTTCTTCAGGTTGAGCAACAGGACTCTTTGATTTTGTAGATCTTGTAGATTTATTGGATTTAGTTTCCTCCTCAGAAACATCGTTTGATTCTTCATCACCTTTTGATTTTGTAGATTTTGCAGATAAACTTGACTTGATAGATCTTCCAGACATTGCACTTTGTGTGTCCCGTGCAGTTTCATTTTCTTCAGCTGAGAGTTGCATGCTTTCTTCCACAGATCCTTCCGATGTTTCTTGTTTCGATTCTGACATGGCACTCGGCGTTCTCTGCTCAATTTCATCCTCAGTTGTTTTTACATCTGGGATGGAAGATATCCTCGATCCCTTTGATTTATTGGAGGCTTTAGATTTTGACGACATGGAGCTCAGTGCTCTGTCTTCTCCCACGTCTGTCTCTGATTTAGACTCTTCAAGTGTTACCTCTGAGTTCACAGATTTCCCAGATTTCATTGAGGCATTTGAATGAACTGACATGGCACTTTTGGACCTTTCCTCCCCACCATCTTTGGACTCTGTTTCCTCTTTGTCTTCTGACTTATCTGATGTGCAAGAGGCATTTGTTTTCACAGAAATGGCACTTGACTGATCTTTTAGTATGTCTTCTTCTTCTTCTTCTTCTTCTTCTTCTTCTTCTGTTTGGGCATTCATTTGTTCATTTGTATCATCTTCATCCACGCCACAATGACACGTGTGCTGATTTTCAGAATCTTTTGGCTTGCTGGAAGACCCTGAAGCATTGGATGCTACATCTGTAGGGCTTGGAGATGAATGCTGTGATTCTGTTTGCATCTCACCACTCCCAGCGGTGTCTTCTTTTTCAGGTTCACTATTCTGAGAGGATGGTCTTGAAGCCCTTGGTTGGACATCGTCACCCTCATCAGCTTGATTCTCCTCATCACCTGCTGACTTTGTAGGAGAAGCACAAGTAACATCTTCTTCCTGATTTTCTTGTTCTGGTATTTGAGCCGTTGACAATGCAGCCGCATCAACCAGCTCCTTTGGGCAGCCGTGCAAACAATCAGCCTCACAGGCGTCATTTGTGGAGGACAGCACATTGCACTTTGGCGTCCCGCTCCTGATGGTACAGTACTCCACTGTTTCAGCAGACTCAATCGTCTGCCTTATGCAGGTTTCTCTCTCCACCACCTGTTCTGTGAACTCTTCGCTAGTCTGCCTGTCAACCACTGTCTTTCTAGAGACCACTGTACGCGAGGAGGCGCTGGAGCTGGAAGACTGAATGCAGCGACTTGCTCCATGCACTCCTGGGATATTTTTCCAGATGTCATACTCCCGACAGTGAGGACAGCACTGCGGACAGTGAGACTCTCGATGCCTTGCACGGCGAACAGTGCCATAAGAATCATCTTTATCACTCATCGAAATGTTTTCAGATCCTGAATAGCTTCCATCGCCAACCTGTGAAAAGTAGGGGCTATTGTATCCTCGGTGGTACTCGCAGGCCCTGCCTGCAGTCTTTGTCACTTCTGTGGACCAGTGCAATGTTTCGTCATTTTGTAATTTGAAGCGCACTTTCATTTCCATCGACAAGCTGCCGTCCTCGTTGACACGAACCCTCTTCTCGATATCGTCTTCTCCCAGCTGTTCGCAGGCGGGTGGGTTAGAGATGACTGGAGAGTCGGTCCCGTCAGGTGCTGACTTGTCAGAAGACACAGAGTGCCTGGTTTCTCTGTTGTCGCTTTCTAAGTTTGGACAGATGAAACTTTTCCTTGCAGTAAGTCCTTTGTTTGCATCTAACCAAGAAGAAAAATACAAAAAGAGACAAATATATAAATTAAATTAACTCATGTGTTGGACAATTCAGTTATTTGATGCTGATTCTAGATAAACTGCATTGATTTTTTTGATGGTTAGTTCAAAGTGATAATGCATCCTATATTGAGTTAATAAATCTGAGAACCCTAAATCAATAAGTTGTGTAAAAACTCTCGATTATTTTTTCTTCCTTACTTCCATGTTCTTCAGGGTGTCCACTCAGATGTGACTTATTCAGCTTTGGAAGTTTTTCATCAGATGTTTTGAGGAAATTCTCCGCAATCGAAGGGTGAGACGGCTCCCGTCCGACACAGACGAGCACATTGGGGCACTGCAGGAGACTCTGGACATTGTCAATCTGAAACACAATATGACAAATGTCCCTTAATGGTACATTTCTAGCAAATTATTTCTTTTTGTAACACTTTACACTGGCTAAGTAGTAAATTCTAGTGCAACATACAAACTCAAAGCCTTTATCTACCCTCACATAATAGAGTTCATATAATATCAATATGTTTCCATGTTGTCCAGTAATTAGAGATTCTTCTATTCTGATTCATCCAACTTAAAGTCATGTCCTAATCCCAGCTGAGGGTGAGTCCCTGGACAGACCACTAGCCCGCTGCTTAAGAGACAGACAGCCACACACACTCACACACATTCACACCTATTGGCAATTTAGAGTCAGTGATTAACCTCTGGGCTACAGAGTATCACATTAGTTAGCGCTGCCGCCTCAAAGTGAGAAGATCTGGGTTCAGTTATGGGTCAGGGCCTTTCTGCGTGGACTTTGCATGTTCTCCTCGTGTGTTTGGTGGGGTTTCCTCCCACTGTCCAAAACCACGCATGAGGTTAATTACAGTCCCTAAATTGTCCATAGGTATGAATGTGAGTGTGTCTAGTTGTTTGTCTCTGCGTGTTTGCCCTGTGATAGACTGGTGACCTTTCAAGTGTCAATTCTGCCCTCGCCCATCGTAAGCTGATTGGATTTAGCTTTCTGTGACCCTAAACAAGATAAGTGGTATAGAAGGATGGATGGATAATCACCTGTCATGCGGTACAGAAAAAAAAAACACACCAAGAGAATGAGTGAGTGCTGCACTGAAAGACCCAAACTCACAGCTGAGGTATTCTCACTGCGAGGCCATAGTGGTGACCACCTCACCACTATGTGGTTTCCCAAAGCACCGTTCACAGACAGGACAAAGCTTGTTTTCCCTTCAGATATGGAAGCGTACCAATAAATCATCTGCAAAAAGTCAGCATGTTTACATGTGCAGCTCATCACAGATGCATATATTTCCCTAAAGGAGGAGAATGCTCCGATCCATGTCCGCAGCAGAACTTCAGTCTTTTCTCTCTAATTATTTTAATGTATTTTACTTTGAGCTTTTGGGCAAGATTTATTTTGGTAATTGTCCTATCGCCAACAAATGTTCATTTGTTTATTTAATCAGTAGCGTAGCTGGTCTGACTTGTGCACCTTTTCATTATCTCATCACTAAGTGTATTTCTCTATACTTCATATTATTTTCTTAACACAGATTCTCCCCAAATATATTATTTACTGACTCCTATAAAATGCCGGTAAAACATTTCACCTAAAATATCGAGCGCTTTCTTGATTTTACTCCGTTCATGTGCAGTCAGTTTTGATGACAGTGCAGGTTTGAATTTTAAATCCGGTTAGTAACAGCAGATGAATGGCTTCATCTGTGGTCACACGAAGCCAGCGGGAAGATAATTAATTGCCCCCGTGGAAGACACATTTCTGAGACACCTCTGGTATCAAAGTAGGTAAGTTGCAAAGGTGACCTGTTTCTCTTCTCTCAAAAATAGCTCTGATTTGACCAAGATTAATGGGTTTTGAGGAGATATCCACAATCGCAATGTAACTGCGAGGGAACATCCCCATTTCATTCCCTTGATGCTCACGCTCAAAATATTTATCCTACTCAACTTGGGCTACAGCAGTACGTAGTGCAGACGATGTAAAAATGATATTTTATGAAACGTTTTGTATGAATTTCTCTTTCACAGCTTCTGCATGGACACACACTGGAGACGAAAGTCACCAATCAGTCCCACTAAAATGGGCCAGGAGACCGATGCCACAAGATGACTGAGCTTAAAACTCAGTTTGATTTTGATGTTTTAGAAAGGCTTTTCGCTGAAATAACAGGACTGTAGACTATTTTGGTTTCAGCTTTTTTTTTTTTTTTTTGCTAGAAACAGAATGTACCCTCACAACGTAAATGAAATACTTTTTCCTATCAATTTCTCACTTAAAAATGTGCATTTCACAAATCTCAGCTCTAATTTACGGCATCAGATTTGTCCTTATTGATCTCTTTATTACTCTGTTCCTCAGTCTCAGACTAAACAATAAAGATCGCAATATATAATAAAAAAACAAGCTTAAAAAATTGGCTTTAAATTCCAACTATTTTTCACTCAATCATTGCTTTTGTAGTTTTATAGAGTGTAAAGGATTCATTCTCTTGAAGTTTACCCCTAAAATAAAAACGTATAAAATCACAAGCTCCTCCATTTATCGATAAGAATATGTTGGGGGGGGGGGGGGGGGGACACCTGGATTCAGGTGTGTATGAGCTCACCTTGCGTCCCTCCAGAGTGTAGAACTTCCTAATGTGGTACTGCATGAGCTCAGAAACTTCCTCTAAGAACAGTGCGAAGCTGCGTAGCCCCCTGCGGTGCAGGACGATGGTCTTCCTGAGCGAGGGGTCGCTGTTCTTCACCAGGACCACCCTCTTTTTATGTCTGTGATGGTGAATGTGGCCGGAGGGAGCCCCTTCTGGCCTGCTTGGTCCTCTGAGAACATACTGGTGGGGGTGGTGGTGGTGGTGATGGGGGTGGTGGTAGGGCGTGTGATAGAAGGGCGTCAGGTGAGTGTCTACGGCCTCGAAGGTCTGAGCGTGTCTGTACTCAGAGCAGAGACAGCAATCGTTCACATGGTGGCCCACAATGCCGTGCTGCGGGATCCTGGGTAGGTGGTGGGAGTGGTGCTTGAAGGCGTGCGAAGGTCTGTGGTCGCCTTCAGCTCCGACGGCACTGAAGCACTGGAAGCTGCGTTTGTGGGAGGACATTTTTGTAGTGTCCGTCTCCACAACGGAGGGTGATCTCAGGTGAGCAGAAGAACCGGGCGGGTGAGGTCAGGAAAACGGCGGCCGGGGTTCGTCATGTTTCTCCTGAGCATCCACGAGGAAGGTGTCACGCCGCGAACCTGCATGGCCCCCACACACCCCGGTCTAAAAGAGTCGGGGAAAAAAAAAACTGGTTAAAAATAAGCTGCTCAGCCTGTAAAAGGAAAGGATAAACAAGAAAATCCATGTTTTCCTCACTTTCTAATCACCTGCACAAGCCCCTGCTGGATTTGAGCATCCTTCTAGACTTTCCCTTGCAACTCAGCATGAACGCTTCTCTAAACTGCTTAAGTCTAAAGATATACCTTAACTTGTCTGATGAGGTCTGGCACAGAGCTCGTCTGGAAAAAAAACAAAACAAAAAAAACAGAAGTCTTTTCAAGGTAAAACACCTGAGAGCATATAGTGAGTGAATGCTTTTTTTACTGCAAGGTTTGTATTAATTAATGTACATTTTGTGCCTCTGTAATCTTGTGAATAATTATGCCACACACTTAACCATTTTGTTAGTGGTTGATGTGGCTTAAATATTACAAACACATCCTAAATTAGATTTAATTTAGTGTGTTTAGCAGCTGTTGAGAATGTAACAATTCACACTTTAAAGTGGGATGAAAACGACAGCTGATGGATACGTTCAGACTGCTGTGAGGATCAAAGAGTAAATGAAGGCATGGATCATGATAGAGCCGCAAATAAATCCTCCAAGTGACTTTAAATAACGAGCTTAAGGCTCTGTGAGCGGTTGAAGTGGACGTTACCTCAGTGATCATCCGTCACTACAATAATACATCCGGAGCCAGCTGCCTCTGCAATCAAGATGCAGGGATGGCTCGTAAAAACAGAAATACCTGCAATAAGCAAAATGCATTCTCTCTGTGACAATACTCGAAACTAAAACCCGATCCCGCACTGCAGGATGGGAGGAGATGCATCCCAGCATCAAATGCAATTTCAAACGGTGTGAATTCTGTTAACAATAGAAATAGACTAAGCTTGACTGACGCTTGTAAAGAAAAGGTTTGCCTATTGTGCTTGTTCTTGCATTAGCAGTGTTGTAGACAAGCAAGTAAGAAGCAGGAAGTGTTCCCGGATGTTTCCTCCAAGGAAACTGCACTATTTGTTGCTGTAAATACTCTCACATGTTACACTGACAATCATAAGTAAGTCATAAGTATTATAAGTGGCCCCATTTATAGTCCAAAAAGACAGTCTCAGAGCTTATCTTCAGTAAAAAGGTTCTACACCATCCAAGATGTTAAAAGTAAAATCTATTTATGCCCATTATGGATACATTCTTTTAGATGGGTGTTTTATTAACACTGATGCTATGTTTTCACCTGCTGATTTGCCTTTAAGGCTCATCATGACCCTGAGATAAAAGATCAACTTGCTAGAGAACTATACTAACAAGAACATCAGGGTTATATACCGAGATATTGATTTATTTTTCTAATAATAAATAAAATAAATACTTTTGAGCTGTATGCTGATATTGTGATGTCTTATATCAGGAAATATGGACTGTAGTGATAAGGTAAATACGTAGAGATGACTCAGTAAACAACAGGAATGTACTGTCACTTTTAGTTTGCTAACAAGACAATTCAAGCAAACGGCACAAGGAGATTGCTAAATTTGTTTCTTTTGAACAAACTGGGTTCCTGTAACTCACTGAATCACAGATGCAAAAGATTATTTCTTGACCAGAACCAGGAAACATATGTGGCCTTGTATCCCAACAACAATGTAACACATCCCTGTGGTGTTGTATTGGCCAACCAAATGCTCCAGAAGGACTCCGAGCAAGGAAAATGAAAATTACATCCTGCATGCAGGCCAGTTGTTGCATCTTTTGAACAGCATTTCAACTTGCACAGCATGCAGCACAGTGACACTGCTAATACACACAGCACATATGCTCAGAACTGTGCATGCATTCAGAGGCAGCATACTCACAAGAGACGCAGCTATACTCCAGACAAGTAGAAACCCATAGCGAGAAAATATTCCAAAATCCACAGATGGAAGTCCTCCAAGAAACAGCGGAGCTATTGCGAGGAAAGACCCGGTAAAGTGGTGTAAAAGCCTCCCCGTCGACGCCGGGCCTACCTGCTAATCAGATGCATGGGAAGCTAAGGATAGACTGAAAAGCCTTGCTAATCACTCTGAGATTGGACTGAAATCTGCTGAGGCTTTGGACACATGACTTGGACTCCGCCGTTGCATAAAGGGAGTTAAACACATTTAGAAAGCAGCTGAAGCCTCAGTGACAGTTTATGACCAAGCATGATTCCTACAGCGATGCCTTACCTTTTGGTGTGTGTGTGTGTGTGTGTGTTTCATCACTGCAGCTACTGGTTCCTTCTTTCTGTGCCTCAGAGACACAGTAAGACCCTGCAGCATGTTGTACAGTATCATCATCATGCGCAGGGATTCATATCGCTGCAGCAGTGCTTTTTAAAAAGTCTAAACACGTTAAAATGTATGCATTCAGATGATGGACGTTAAAAACTAGTTTTTGCTTGTTTAGACAGGAAAGACGTTTCTTTTGTTTAGAGGGTTTTTTTCACTGTACTGTTTATATTTCTGTTTTGGTCTTTCTGTTGTTATCTTTTCACTGTGATTATATTTGACTGGATACATGTACTTTTTTTGTAATTTGCTTGCGTGTTTTAACATGTTCTGTTGGAAAAAAATCTCAATAAATGAAGTGTTAAATAAAAGAATACCTTAGTGTCATGATAACTGAAGCTATATGTGGTTATAAACAAACTACATCAATAACAAAACAAAAACACAGTAAATGTGTTTCAAAATGAAAATGAAGAAGATATTTAAAGCACACCTCGGCATGTTTTTCTTTTGTTTTCTTTTCATGGGTTTCTTACCTATCCCTAAAAATGCCTTTGCCTATTGCTATTACTAAATTTTGTTACTGAAGGGAAACAAAAAGGAATCATATGATTCTGTGAAAATACAGCAAAAGCACAGAGGCTAGAAAATAGGATTCAAAAACAAAAATGTAACATTGAATAGGAATTTCTCAGAGGTCATTAAGATAAACGCCTACAGCTAATTATCCTATTTCACAGCAAGCTGCCGGGCTGGCACACGTCTCCTCACACACACTGTCACAAGTGAACATGGTGAGCAGTCACAAAACCCTCTCACCATACATGTTACGGCTGATTTTGTAACCCGCGCGTGAAGCCAATTCAGATTAAATACAGTTTGTTCTTAACACCAAATGTGGAAAGTATTTGTCAAGGTTAAAAGAGTTGCCTCACAGTTCAAGAAGTCCTGCCCTCATCAGAGGCTCGGGAACAGCCTGAGGTGTCAGGACTGCTTAGTCACAGGAGAGCCCACTCCCACGAAGACTAGACTCACACAAACTGACAGGGGGGTGAGCCTTTTGCACTACCTGCCCTGAGACTTAAGGAGCTTGATGGGTCATAAATAGGTGGAGCTCAGCTGAGTCGATACGGACAGACGGAGTTCTGACTCAGGAGTGACTCAGGACCACTGCTGAGGACGGACGGTAGTTTGGACGGCTTGTTTTCCTGTGAGCCTCCCCTCCCTCCTCACTCAGAGAGGACACATCCAGCTTTTATTCTACACACAGCTAAATTTAAGCGATGATAAATTATTTTAATTTGGATTTTTTTTTTTTTTTTTTTTTTCCCCCATTCCATACTTATGACCGACATCTCGCTGCCCTGCCAGCTGTCGGGCTTCCACCTCCTCCTCGGATCACAGGCAGAGCAGGCTGTTCTGAAGCTCATCATCTGTCAGGCGCTCACGTGTCCACTGATGCTCGGGCTTAGCACTCCCCATTCCTGGCCGCAGGTAAAATGTCAGGGCTAATCACAGCGCAACCTGTTGTGCAGTCAGACTCCTGCTATACTGAGTGGTCAGGGTACGGGTAAAGCATACATCCAGGAAGCTGAACCCTGGATTATGAGTCCAGACGAGGGGCATTACGGAAACATTCGAGGCCGGAGCGAGGGTAGAGGCACCATTCTAATCAAAACATTAACACTGAGGTTAAACCCGTACTTAACTATTCCAAGAAAAAAGAATGTTTTCTTGAATACAAAAAACCTATCACCTGCATTTTTTTCTTTTTCTTCTTTGTCTCAAACTTTTAAATGTGCGGTGAATCACACATCGTACTCTGACCCTTTACTATAAGGTTCTTATTAAAATATTTTTGAGAGTTAAATATTTCAGTTGTGTAGTTTTATGGAAAATAACTTTGCTTTTGACAGTGGGCAAAATTATATTATAGGTCATTAATATATATCATATGACATTTTCAATTGTAAAACAGCCCCAATTTGAGATTCCAGTATGAGACTGGAAAAAAATCTGACTTTTTTCCAAAATTGACATTGTGGATCTAGAATCACAAAGAAAACAAGTTTCTTTTAATATAAAATGTAAATTATGAATGAACTTTTAATTATTGACTGACTGGCGGTGGGCCGAGGTAGAAGAGAGTAATTTTTGAGAACGATCCTCACCAGTCTTAATTCCGAATCTACAAAAATGAATAGCATCCACATACAAACAGTGGCTTGAAAAAGTATAAATACCCCTTGAATTTTTCCACATTTTGTCACACTCCAACCACAGACTTTAATGTATTTTATTAGGATTTTATGTGATAGACGAGCACATCATAATGCACATTTGTGAGTGGAAGAAAAGTGAAACATGATTTTCTTTTTATGCATAATGAAAATGCTTATTTTTCACAAAATTAGATATTTTCTACTTCTACCCATCAACCCTGCTGCAGGATGTGACCTCAGAGTGTAGTGTGAAAAAAAAACAGAACAAGCATGAATAAATAAATAACCCAAGTGGAGTCCTGTAGCCTTAAGTAGCAAATTCATGTCTTTGCCAGGAAAGGTTTAGACGTTAGAGAACCGGTGCCAGTTTCACTGTAGTCTGTCCAGACAGGTGTTACCTCTGTTCACCCTTTAACCTTTGCCTGACACCGCGAGGTCACAGTGTGGATCACAGAGGTGTCAAGACCTTAAACCTCTCACTGACTCTATCAAGTCATGGCAGTTTCCTGATCTCATTATTTTATACTCAGAAAGACCAGAGCACCATATTTTGTAAAATTATTATTTTTTGCATGAATTTAGCAATTATGTAAATATTTTTTTATGAACTGCGTTGCTTCACTTATATATTTGCAGTAATAGTCATCTGTTTTGGCTTGACATAATATCAAAGTTCCATTTTGACTGTTCTTTTTAAATAACATTATCAGTGCTGTAAAACTAACTCATTAAAAAAAGAACTGACAAACTCTCTAAACAAAACTTCATTACTTTTACTAGTATGTGATAATAAAAAGGATGAAGGTCCGTCCTGTGTGGGGTTTGAACTCACGCCTGGAGGATGTACTGAATACCAACAAAGCTCTGACCAATCAAAACACCAGCTTCCCACCAGCTCCAACTTTTAACCAATCACAAAGCAGAAATGTTGGAGGAGAAAGAACAGTTCTACTCAAATTTGCAAAAACGGAAATACTCTATTGGGATTGTTTTTGTGTTGTAATCCCACATCAAAAGTTAAAATAAAGATAGTTTAATCCAAAGTCTGCAAGAAACATGAACAGGAATCTGTCCATTACGGGATTTGAACTCAAAGCTGCATAAAGCTTCCTGCTGGAATAGTGACTAATCTATCAAAGGTCCAGCCAATCAAACCAGAAATATTGCTTTTAATAATATATGGCTAATATGAACTTTTCACAATTAATATTTAATAGGGGTTCTAAGTCAGTAGCTCATATTTATTATGCAACTCACATATATTAAAAAGAAGAAGAAAGACATCTACAGTGGAGCTTGAGCTCCCGCCTGGCTGTGAACAAGGTCTGGGTGGAAAACAAAGCATTCTTTATTAAATTACATTTACAGCTTCAGTATTGCACTTGCACAGTTCACAAAAAAGATTTTAAAGAAAACGCAATTAAATATAGTGTGCATTCTAAAAGTTATTTGTGATATGCAGATCAACACATCAATTCATTTAAAAAACAGTTTAAAAATTCAGACTTCAACCATACAATAGCATTGAAATCATTTGGTTAGTTTAATGATATATTGAGGGGAAAAAGTGTTTTACAAAGATTGCATAACCTCTGTGATTATACTGAACATACAATAAACAATAACAAAAACAACAATAGATCAACAGACCTGTCACAACCTGATACTGTTCCACAAATTAATTCAACTGGAGCAGCCCTCACTTTACTACCTGAACTTAACAAAAATGTTTTGTTTAAATGTGCACTGCAATAGAAAGAAAATTATAGGAATGCTGGTCTGTTATGCTAGATGGAAAAAGAACAGTGTAACGCTAGTCTGAGAAGTGACTTTATCATCATCATTATTAGTACTATTAGATTGCACTGTTGCACTAAATGTCATAACAATGCAAAAAAAAAAAAATGAAAAGGAGATTTCTGTCAGAAGTGGGATTCGAACCCACGCCTCCAGGGGAGACTGCGACCTGAACGCAGCGCCTTAGACCGCTCGGCCATCCTGACAGTTGTAGCTATACGTTGGTGATGTTAGTGTTAGCCATATCGATTAAATGAATACAGAATTACAGTGGCAAGTACCAAAGAAAGCGCTAAACTATTGTTTTTTTTAAAGCAGAACATAGACATTATCGCCTGTATGAGCGTAGACTTACAAGGTAAGCTACAAAACCTTCCGCCAAAAACTGTAACTTTCGGTGCAGCTGCAGAACGCTAGCCGGCTAACTAATTAGCTATCGAGCGATCTCAAAATGCTACAATTTACGCTAACTATTTAAAAACACAACATCTGGAACAAAGTCAAGCTTTGAAACGGAAACTGTTGGAACATAAAACAGAGAGAAACACAGCGAACGGAGACTTTGTGATGATGATCCAGGGCGAAGAAGCTCCTCTCCTGTCCGCCTCCATGTCCGAACTACGAGCTGTCATATTACCTTTTAATTAGCTGACCTGTTCAAAATAAAACTTTATCCGGTGCAATTTCTCAAGTTTCTAAAGCCTTTCTAGTGGTATTATATGTGGGTTTGGGGGCTTTCATAGATGCCTGTACACAGGTCTCACAAAAAAATAAAATAAAATAAAATAAGATAAATAAAAAATAAAATAAATATACATAAGATTATACATAAGTTTATCTGAATTTCTCAACATCTGGACGTCAATGAACACGTCTGTAATTGGTAATTATAAAAACTATTCATTTGTGAAATTCCATTTTCTGGGTTTAGGAACCGGGCATGATTTTGATTGATTTCCTGTTTATTCACAAGAAATAAAAACATTAGTGATTTTCCATATCTATGTTTGGTGGATCCTGCCTTTAAATGGATGGTTGGATCACACCTGTTATATTGATGTGCAATTTATGGCAATAGTGACTTTTTATTGTTAATAATATTATTTTTATACAGACATAAATAAACCCCTCACTTTCAGAACATGATCTCAAGTCTACTCACAAGGTTCCTACTGGCTAAGGTCCCATTTACATAATTTAAGTAAAAAAGGATAGTTTTTTAGTTTTCATTTCAGTTTGTATTTGCGTTTACACAGCAATGTTTTGAAAATGTAAGTGTTTAAATTGCTGTGAATGTGAGTGTGTGTGACTGTCTGTCCTGTGATGGACTAGAAAAACCGTCATTTTATATAAATGGTCTAAGTTTACAAATAAGGTCATCCACTATAATGAATAACATTTGTTTCTCAAACACCATGGGATATCGACTCTGTGAAAGTGCAGACTGTGTATTTTACAGCAGCAGAGTTTACCAAAGCAGAGGGTCAAGGCTAAAAGTGCTTACAGTTTGTTCTTGGTCCAAAAAAAAAAACAAAAAAAAAACCACATTTCAGTAGGATTATGAATACATTAGTGGTGCATTGCTGAGTGGAAAGGAGAAGCAGTTTTACAACTGTGTTATATGATGGCTCTTGTGATGGCGAATGATTACTTGACTTTGATTCAAGGCAGTTTGTGTATTTTGGATCGTAGGATTCAGTTCAGCCCACGTGCGTCCATGTGGGTCACAGTGGATACGTGACTGCTCTCTGAGCTTATCAGGAGCTTCAGCTATCACTGCTCTTCAAGTATTCGACCATCTGTAATAAACATGGGCCCGTCCAGCTCATATCCTGTTTTGAACCTGTCAACATGGTACTTTAGTTGAGGTGTTTGAACTCCTGGGACAACTGTGTGACTCATTTCCACGTGTTTCATATTTGATGTGGAGTCTTTAAGGAAACGGGGGCGAGCATGCAGCAGGAAGGGATTCCTTCAAGCTCAGACATCAACAACATCCCCAATATTAAAACTTGTACCGCTAAGGTCAGAGGGTTGGGAGTGACGATGGAAATGATGCCAGAGTTACCCGCTGCCAAGGTCAGAGAGGAGCGATGCCACGGAGAAAATCTGGGAGTAAACATCACACATCAAGGCTCGGGAAATGCTGTGTGTCATCGCTGACGTACTCCATCAGCGAGTTAGCAGCGCTGCCGGGAGTTTAGCTGTTCCTCAGTGAAGGAACTTGCATCATTGAACAGTCATCTACAAATGTTTAAGAAGTGGCATCAGTCATAACTTCAGAGAAGTGAGCAGGATGGGTTTTCATAAGCACGGTGGAGGTGCTATCAATAGTTGAGGATTAAACAATAATTCATATACAAATTAAGTAAAAAAAAACAGCAACATTTTGAGTTCAGGTGGCGTCAACAAATAACTTATCATGACTGATAAGCTCACCACCCAAAGACATTCACTGCACCACACTGCAGGATATGTTCACTCATAAATATTTATATTATTACTCCACTATTAGTATTTTGCTTAAAGTGTGTTTAGTAATGTTAGTTGATTGACCTGGCCACATAATAAACATATTCTGAGAAACATATCGATGTGATTAATATCTTCACCAGACAGATGAGGAGAACATTTCCTACACGCTGTGGGACGGTGGCAAAACAGCAGTCTTGACTGTAAAGCGTATCCGCCCCCAACTTTAGAGGAAATACATTGGTTTCCTTACTCATTCCACCCTGTTTAAAGAATTTGGGTATGTACACTTGAATGGTTCATGCAGTTACAAGGGTGTTTCTGTTTCTGGTAGAAAATATGGAGCTTTATTCATAGTGTCAAAAACATAACTTTTCTTTATTGTGCACATAACTATTGATTTTGATCACAAAAGGCAATTATCTTTTTTTTTTATTGTCTGGTCAATAATTTTGTGTTCATTAAAGTTTGGGGCAGCTCAGCTGTCTTCATCCCATTCTGTGACAGCTCAGTACCTGTGAAGGAAATAATTGTGTGTGTACTGTCATTCCAGTGCAACAATTGAAGGCTCATTACTGAACGACCTCCAAAACACACCTGATTATGAAGGCTTTCAGAGCTGCTGCACTGTGTGCACATTCTTTTTGAAAAGTTTACTTTTATACTATTTTCTAAATTTTAAATAACAAACTGCAAACACCCCTTACACTGTATGTGTAAGCGCTGATGGTTTCACCTGGCTTGTCCTTTCAGGCTAAACAATCACTTGTTTATTTCCAGTGAAAATTATTAAAACAGGAGCTGCATCTCAAATGACAGATTGTTCAGAACTTGATGAAGGAAAAATTAGGAGTAGTGGCCAAAAACCTTTGACAGACAATCAGCATGTCCAAGCATTGCTTATCATGAGGCTGGATGACTGGATGAAGCAGTATAGAGGATGAATGAATGAATCAGTCAATCAATCAATGAACAGAGTTGTCAGCTTCATGATCTTCAAATACAGAAATACTTCAGGGTAACAATGCTAATTTTATGACTTATTTCTGCTGAAACATGAAAAGCCCTGCGTCTCGTCGGCGGCCATCAGTCATCAGGCAGCCGGTTGGTTTGCTTTGTCTATCCTCCGCAGTAGCTGTTAAAAGGGGCTCTCTCACACCGCTCAACTTATAACATCACTCACCCAAATCATTAAGGCGTCTGCTTTTCAGGATGCACACTGAGTAAACTCTGTTAGCGCGGCGCGGCGGGGCCCGAGCCACGACGGCAGCGTGTGGGCCTCCTGAAATGGAAACGCCAGGGAGTGACTGCAGATCAAAGACACGCCACCCTCGCCATTCAAGAAAGTCGTGTTCATGATCACTTAATGTCTGTAAGTGTTTGTTTAAAGAGAAGAGAGCACATTCTCAAAAGGTGAGTAATATTGGGATGTGTCCGCTCTGAAGGAAGAAATCGCTGCCTTTAAATAAAATTACACTGTCCAAGCCACGGTCTTTGTTCACCAGCGCTGTCAGGGTCAAAACTGCAGTTTGCTTCCATGAAAGCGTGAACCCAGGTACATGACGCCTCCTCCAGTTATTCCCACAATAAGAGATCCCACACAGAACAGATAAGGGACGTTCTATCTCTTAAATGGAACAACCACATTGCAATTAGGAAGCACAATAGGAACATCCTCCTCCACATGGAGGTGAAGAGTTACACCACCCTGGGGAGAATCCGCAGTAGTCAAAAACAAGCCACATTGTGCTGCAGCGCGCTGGTGTACACCAATGCAACCCATGCTATTAGAAACAAGGATAGAGAGAGAGAGATCAGTACAGACCACAGTGTAAAAATGGGACGCCCCATAATTTAACACCTCGTGTTAAAAAGAATTCACCCGTGGAAGTTTTAATACTTCAAAACGTCTTGTGATACAACTTTGAAGCTCTTATTAAAGTGTGGAGTTGTGCATAGGTTTGGAAGAAAGCACATTTCTCAATCCTTTTTCGTGCATTCTCCGGTGTAGCACAGGCTTTGCTGCCTGTGCCGATTTGGTAATCAGGCCGCGCTTACGGGTAAATGGAAATCTAGCCTTCTCCTTCCCCGGGTTGGCAGCCATGTGCTGGCCTCCCTCTGTGCTTTTGCTGGTCGCCTGTATCTGCTTAGAACAGGTGCCGGATCCCGTTCAGCTGCAGCATTCACAGCGCAGGTACGGGTGGGAGGCCCTTGGCTGCTCGCGCGGTCCCCCAAGTTTTCCAGGGGTCCCCATCTGTGTCCCCGCACATCCTCTGCCACATGGCACCTGTCCCTCGACGAGTCTGGTCCATTCTTCGTCCGGCGACGTACACGCCTGCCTGCCACCCCACACTCTGCCTGTTGTTGAGCCACAATGAGATGAAGAATAGCTGCACCCATAATCCCTCGCTGTGAGATGTGTGTGTGTGTGTGTGTGTGTGTGTGTGCGCCTTCCCTTCTTTTTCCTCCTTTGGCCAGATTTAGGGCCAAGTACAAATTGTAAACAGGTTATTATGCTGCTGTAGCACACTCCAACTGGAAATGCACTCCGACAACATTTAGTGTTCACTGATGTGAACGTGTCTTTATCCGTCACACGGAGGAGTTCAGTTTGGTGTAAAGTTCACGGAAATTAGTGTCACAGTGGCGTGCTAATAGGTTTGTTGTTCTCTGTTTGCCAGGCTTAACGTGAAGACGTGTAATTATTTCCTGAAAGCTGCTTGAACGTGCAATTTGCTTCCTGCACTGCAAGAAATTGCTGCATGCAGCACTTTTATTCTGTTTTATAATTTCAGATATAAACAGGAATCTTCATGCAGCATTTATTCAGAAGCTGCACGAGCCAAGTCAAACACAGCGTAGCATATATAGCACGCCGGTGTAAAGGCCATCGCGGCCTCAATCAGCGATATGCCTTAGTCACGTAGTTCAAATCAGCCACTTCCTCTTGACCTACAGTTAATACATTAGGAACGTCATACGACACATGTGGTCGACTTCCAAATGTGTGGGGACTGCACGCCGGCTACACAATGGACACCGGCCCCGAGCAGACAGTCGGCCTCCTCCACGCCTCCGGAGAACACGATATTTAAAGTGATCGCCGCTCGCCTCGTTCCCAGCAGATGCATAATACGTTACGCAGCTGTGAGAGCGCCGCGTCCGTCTGAGCGCGCCGAGCTTTACGTTTGTTACCTTGACAGTTGGTGTTGCATTGGAGCGGTGGTGAGGTTGTTTGTTTGGCCAGGGAAGTGACATGACGGCAGAGGAGGAAATAGGAAACATAACAGACTACCTGACAGACTCATTCCACAGGCTTGACCTGAGACTGGATCCGAGCCAGCGAGCAATCAGAGAGAAATAACAAGGGGAGGCTCTTTTGTTTGTTCAGCCTATATCCTTATGATCACAAATACTGTGAATCTTGGGGTCGTGCAAGTGTGTGAGGGATTCAAATACACACATCAGGTGCATGTTAGTGGAATTAAATATTTAGAGAATTATCGAATGTTGATTTGCATTAAAAATAAAATGCATAAAGATTTTTTTGTTCTTTTAAAGTGTTGTGTCTCTGTCTCCGGTTGTTGACGCACCATTTTCTCTTTCCGTTGTTGATTTATTGCAGCTGAAACAGCAGTCGGAGCTGTCGGAGCTTCAGCAGAAGGCTCTGACTAAAGGTTAGGATGATGATGAGTCAACTCCTCAGGACGGAAAGGAGCCCGACATGTTCAGCGTTTCGCCCTCACTTCCGAAAGTACCAAAAAAAGTGATGAGATTCACAAATCTCAGTAAACACCATGCATCTCTGATTAGTTTTATCAGAGGATCTTCAGTTGGTGATGATTAGATATCAAATCATGTTTATTATATCTGTGCAGTCTAAACCTGCATCATTTCATCCTGTTCATCAGTTTCTTCAGAGTAAATAATGTCAACTGCTGCTGTTCTGGGAAGCTGTGGCTCCGTCGGGACAGTAGGTCGTCTCCCAGGTCAATAGTTCAGTCCCGCATCTCACCTTATCTGTGTGTTGAACTGTTCCCGGGCGAGAAGTTGGAATTCAAATTGTTTTGAATTTAGATCGAGAACCCTGCGTGGCAGCCATGTCCATAAATGTGCGCGTGTGTGAGTGTGCCAGTAAAGCAGCGCCACACCATATAAGTGAAGTCCATTTATTGTTAATAATTTTACTGAATTATTTTGGTCCCAAAGACGTAGTTTTTTTTTTTTTGTTTTGTTTTGTTTTTGTTTTTTATAATTGACTCAAACTGTTTTAACCAAAAGAACCTGACATTGAATCAGTACGACGCTTTTTGCTAAGTTAACCGATACGGGTGTAAGCATTAAAACAACACTATATGTAGTGACAGATAAAATATGTTATGTTCATATAAATGTCAATGAATCTCTGTAATAAATTTTTCAGTCCAATCAAAACAACGTGATTCAAGTAATGGAAACTTGACTGTTTTAGGTTTTTTTTTGTTTTTTTTTAAATATAAAGGCCTAAAGATTTGAAGGTTTACCAAGTATATTTCCAAATTAAATCAGTCTACCCCTTATTTTTAAGCATAATCTAAAGGAACTGGATGTTTTGTTGCACCCATTAAGAGTAGGTGTTTGGTGCATTTTAGGAATCTTGTTGATAATTTCTGTGCCAATGTCATCATAGTGCTCATAATTATCATCCTAACTTTTTCCTGTAATCACTGCAATGCAACAAAAAGAAGCATATTTTGTTTTTTGCCTGACTCGAACTCCTTTGTGTGCGTCTAACCCGAATTTGACCAGGCTTTGTTGTGGCTTGAGTCTTTGTCCTTGTGCGTGTTGCGGCGTCCTACCCTGAGGTGGTAGACAAGGTTTCTGAAACATTACAGGTCATCTCCGCCGAGGGAGTCGGCAGCAGCAGCAGCACCCTGAGCTAACCCTGACCGCTCCCGGGCTAATGCCCCCACCGAAGGTTACCTTCTCACCCCAGATGCCCGAGGCACTCACCCACCCGACTCTAGAGTCCAAAATATGGCTGCGCTAAGGTAGAGCGTCTGCAGGGGTTTAGACCCTGCAGGCGCAGAGGTGTAATGATATAACCTCAGATGAATGAGCACAAACGCAAAAACTGGTATATGATGAATGTTGTCATTCAGGTTGGTTTAAACACATCCAGATTCGAGTTCCCAAGCGTGTCAGATCGCAGCTGGTTGTCGGAGCCAAAAATGTGATTGTCATGAGGACGGATTTCAGGCGGAGGAATCTGGTTTGAACTCATTCGTGAAGCAGACCTGCATGTGTGTGGTCAAGGTGCAATAGGCCGGGTCGACAAAGCCTCTCCTGAAAAATGGTGGATAAGTAAAGACGGGTGAGTAAGATGCTAATCAGCAGCGCGGTGTTTCCTCCCGCTCGCTGAACAGCGGGTTCCCTTCCCTCACTCTGGCTTTAATGCCGGGCCCAGCCAGGCCCAAACATCCTGACGGAGAGAGGCTTTTCGCTTATCAGTCAGGAAACACCGCTCCTCCGCCACATCCTCTTTACAAGAAGCACGACTCAACCATTCCCAAAAAATGCAGGAAGACCAGCCAGACTCCAGGATTTGTCAAAAGCCCCCTGAATTCCTTTTATCGAGAAAGAAAAATTCAAGAGAACAGAGAGACTGAGGAGAGGAGTGGAAAGAGGAGAGGGGGGAAAAAAAAGAGAAAAATGAGGAGGGTGTACAACAGTCAACGAGGCCCCAGAATTTATTTTTTTTTATTTATTTTGCACAGATTACCAAAGGTCTGCATCAGCAAGATATAACATTGGGGGGTTGGTTGCGGGGGTGGAAGGAAGGGGGGGGGGGGGGGGGGGGGGGTGTCACAGCGCGCCTAGAATGGCGCCCTGGAATAAGACGGTGGAAAACAAAGCACGGCCGAGATGGAGGCGGGCGGGGGACGGCTGTGCCTGTTTACACTAATCTCTGAACCGGGATGAAATGAAAGCTAGAGAGAGAGGGATGGAGAGAGACGATGGGCGTGTGGAAAGAGCCGGTGGGAGAGTGGGTGTCATAATGGGCCTCTCGCAGCCACACGGCGCCCCGGAATAGAAGAACACTCAATTCAAAGATTTTTTGTTCTGTTTTGTTTTTCACTCCTCTCTGAATTGTTTATGGACATGTTGAAAACTTGTGATTCCACTAACTTTTATTTCAAAATGTAATTGTATTAATTGTTTTCTATGTATATGAGTACAAATGTAATCCATATGCTATACAGCTTCATAGTTTTAGGAGTATCTATCATTATCAATAATTCTTAATTATATGGAACAATAAAGAGAAATCTTTTGTCATGGTATATCATCTGTGGAAGTGTGATCCAGGTAGCAACTGCGTTAATATAAAAATCGACCTTTATTTTAAATTGCTGTCTTTCACAAACCTAAATCAGCATACAGTTATAGTTACTATTATTATTTCTCATTGTAGACGTGGATTATATATTATTAGTTACTTGAGAGGAAGTATAAACGCCTTTCTTTCTTCATTTTTAAGTTGCATAAGAAATGGCCAACTAAAACCTCATTCAATTACAACTACTGAGGTAAGACTCCCAAACTGGTGAGAGCGACAACATAAAAATACAAACATTTGAATGGAAAGTGTTGATAATAACAATACAGGTAGCATTTTAAGCAAAAAACATCAAAGTACTTAAATTAGCTTCTTCAGAGCGTCTGTACATGCCTCAGTGGCAGCTAGTTGAGATTTACAAGTAGACAAAGACGATTGTTCTACTGTTTAAGAAAAACTCATGACAACTGGATGGTGGCATACTATAGTATTTTGTGTCTGCATCCCTGAGGTGTCCATCTCCTTCTTCCACAGCCTCCCGACCGCTCTCGGTTTTCGGTCGAATCGGGCTCCAGATAATCATATTGCTCAGTATTCAGTTTCACGGTCGGATGAAATTGTCCACAGATGCGAATAAAGGTTCTGAGATATGTTCTTTCGGCATCCAGGCGCAACGCCATCCCAGAGTTCAGGTAGTGTAGGCGTCTCCTGAATCAGTCACGGGCGCACCGGGGTCGCCGCCGCCGCGCTTACGAGATGCCGTAGTTGTTGTAGTAGGCTGCTCGTGGCGTCGGGCCAGCACAGAGAAATGAGGCGGTTTCTGTGGTGCTGCTTGGGACCCGCGGCGGCCGGGAGCGGCGGCATGCGGACGCCACCTGGATGTGTCCCGTCACGTCATGCCGCCGCCGCCGCCCTGCTCGGGGTAGGAACCCGCTCACTGTGGAGTTCAGGTATGGTCGAACTCGTGCGGTCCACCTCGCCCAGGAGCTCGGCCTGGCTCAGTTGGTCCAGGGTCTCCAGGTGGGCCGGGTCTCCGGCGGAGGGGACAGCTGGCCAGGTGGCCCTGGTGGAGCCCGGTGGTGGATCTGCGGGGGAAGGGCGATGAACTGTAGTAGGACAGGGGGGGGCCGGGGAGGAGGTCCGCCGCTGCCCCAGACTGGGACATGTGAGGGATGTGAGCGATGTGCGAGCCCCGCAGTGGAGTGGGTCTGAGCATGAGTCAGTGTGGTAAGGGGGGGGGCTGCCAAGTGTGTCTGGTTTTGGTGGTGATCATCTGGACAGGAAGCTGAGGAGGAGCTGCCAGACGTGGAGTAATAAGAGGGGGGCACGTGCTCGTGGTCCATGGCGTCCAGAGGGGACATCTCGGGAGGGGTGGGGAGGCCGTAGGGGTAGGTGTCGAAGCTGCTGCTGGAGCCGGCGGGGTCCCTGAAACTCCTGACGCTGGGCAGAGCGGGGCTGGAGCTGGAGAACGTGCCGCCGACTCCACCGGAGCCGCCGTCGTCTTTGTCGAGGGGGTGGCAGAGGGCTCGCTGCTCCGGCATGGCGCCGTGCTCGGGGGCCAGCCCGCTCAGGAGGACAGCGGGGGTCCACCTGCTTACAGATGCGTTTCAGCTGCTTCTTCCGGCGCGGCCGATACTTGTAGTTGGGATAGTCCTGCATGTGCTGCACCCGCAGCCTCTCCGCTTCCTCCACATAGGGCCTCTTCTGAGGAGGAGTCAGGGCCTTCCACGACTTCCCTGCACCAAACACACACAAGGCACGTTAGTAATGAAAGAAAAAATGAACACATGTAGCATTAAAAAAGCTTTCTAAAAAAAAACCCCATCACATTCATATTAAAACTAATTACAAAAGTATTAATTACATCAATTAAATGTTAATAAAAACTATTTTTTATTTCAAAAGAGATTTTTTTTAAATTTTCATTAAATTATTTAGATGGTTAATTGTCTATTGAAGAACAAAAACAAATAAAATAGGAGTCAAAACCTTCAGTGTAACCTCCACTATCCTTTTTGCGTCTGAATTTATAAAATCCCCTTCATTCTTTTCACTAAAACATTTAATGTAAAAATATATGAAATGTATTTTAAATCATCTGTCAGGCAGTCCAGTAACTTGTTTAACAATAAAGTGAGTATATAAAACGTTCTCGATTTGCTGGATCTGTGTAACTATAAAGTGACAAAAAACAATAATTTCTTCCACTGTTTTCTGTAACTTTCAGGATTTATGCATTATAATGTGAACAGTTATCTGACTTCACTCTTGACAAACAATGATATATTAAAAAAGAAAAAAGAAAAAAGAAAATACATTTTATTGTTGTAAAGAGTTGCAAAGAGTAAAAAAAAAAAAAAAAAAAAAACGAGGCCTAAAGGGAATAAAAAGTTTTGAGGGAATCAGAAAACGGTAAGATAATAATAATAATAATAATAATAATAATAATAATAATAATAATAATAATAATAATAATAATAATAATCTCTCACCCAGCATCTTGCTGAGCTCGGCGTTGTGCAGGTCCGGGTTTTGCACCGCCAGCCGTTTGCGCTCATCCTTGGCCCAGACCATGAAGGCGTTCATGGGCCGCCGGATCCGCGGCTCCGGCGTCTTGTCCGCGGCGGTCCGGTGCGGCCCGTGGCCGTCGGGCACGTCCCCGTCCCCCGGAGGACACTCGAAGGACTCCGGCCAGGACGAGTACGCGCTGATGAGAGCAGCCATCTGCGCGCTCTCTCCTCTCCAAAACTTGGGATGCGCGCGCCTGTAAGAAGTTTCACTCTCTTCTTGGAAGATGGTTTTAAAATTAAAAAAAAAAAGACAAAAAAATCCAAACTTCAGAACTAAAACTCCTGCAGTGTGCTTCAGTCTCTCGGAGCGGTTTGAGCAGAAAGCCCAGATGCGCTCATGTTGCGGCTCCTCCTTGTGATTCGGTCTTTCCTGGTGGATGGGGGAAGCGCTTTATATCTGAGGAGCAGGTTCCAGGAGAAACCCCGGAGGAGGACTCTCAGCTCCTCCTTGATTGCTCGTTGAGCCCCGTGAAAGGAAAGAGAGAGAGCAGCAACATTTCAACACTACCAACTCCTTAAACTGGCCTCACAACACAACAAGGCTCTGGACAGACAGCTTAATACCTGTTTAACTGACAGAGCTCCTTTGCACGATTCTTTATTTTTATTGACATAAGAAAACTTTTTTCACAACTGAAGAAATGTGTATTTTAATGTGCCAAATATCTCGAGCTTAAGAGACAAACCAGGATTTGCAGCCACACCGTTTTCTCAGCTCCAGAAGAGAAATCTGACCTGACAAACCAACCGAACCTGTTTCACCCAGTTTACCCAGAGACATTAAACTGCTGTGGTTAACTGCGCCTGTCTTCAGGTTTCCCATGAAACTCGGCGTGAACCTCAGTGAAGATGTCTGCGTGCCAAGAAAGATGCAACAAAGAGCTGAAATCATGTTTGCATGTTGAGGGATTCATTGCAAACATAATGTGCTTCCAGTGGATCAAATATATCCTCTTTTTCAGGAGTTTGATGGCAGATAAATGACTGGAGCCTGTGAGCATATCTTTGGTGGGCAAGTGAAATTAAACGGCTGAACGCACACTACAAACAAATCAGTTTCCTTCTGTGGCCAGAAACGGGTGCGTATCAAATCCAGAAGTTCCTGTTGACAGGGAGCTGTTGGGCCGCGGCCAAGGAGCAGCTCGCGCTCTCACACAGCCGCCGATCCACCGCTCAGATAGTGTTTTAAGACGGCGGGAGAGTCCTGATGACAGAGGGGAAGAGCATCGAGCTTTCGTCTCCTGCAGTGGCGGGTCGGCGCTCTCCACTCAGCGCTCTGAAACTCGCTCACAGGAAGAGGATACGGCACCTGAAGCCACAGATTATGCTCATAGCAGGCACGGCGGTGATATACAGGGACACGCTTCCTCTTGCCGTTCACACAGAGGCCGCTAGATGTGGAGTCAGGGAAAGTCAGAAAAGCAGAGTAAACGGAAGGTGGGCTTCCAAGTGACTGACAACTCAGGTGAGGTGACAGACTGTCGTCCTGGATGAATCTGTAGGAAGAACACAAACTGCACACAGAACGGTCCAGAACTGAAATCAAACCCAAACCTTCCTGCTGAGAGGAAGTGTAGATCACTGCACCGTAGAAACAGAGAAACATTAGAAACCAGACCGACTCTCACGCTCTAGTTTGGGGTTTTTCCAAAGCTGCACTTTACTTTAGAGTCTATATGGTGAAATCCATTTACCATACGGAAGAATGATGCTCATGTGAAAACTCTTATAGAGAGATTTTCTCAGGAAAAAAAGGTTTAGAAAAATTGCACAGCTCACAGTTAAAGACCTTTACCTCTGGGAAAAGTCTCCCTGATATACTCCATTCAAATCTGAGGTGTATCAATAACGTCTGGGAGCGTAGATTCTGGTAGGTATGGTCTACTGGTAAATATCTTTTTCTGCCTATACTCAACTAGAAAATATTAAAGACATCCACAAGTGACTGAGAGTCATGCTTTCAGCCAGAAGATGACGCTTTCAAAGACAATAAGGAATTTTGCTACGAGGGATAAGACAGATTCCCCCTCCGTTGACGCACACCATGCAAATCTGAAACAGGACAGTCCTGTTAGGCGTTTACGAAGAAATTAAAAGGAATGAATCTGTACCAACGGGTGGCGACAGCGGCTCGACGCGTGCCAAACATTCAGAGCTCCTCCACACCGGCAGAGACTCGCTGTGAAAAATGGACTACACTCCACTCTCAGACATTTTATTTACACGTCAGCTTTTTTTTTTTTTCATTTATTTCACAAAAGGGAAAAAAAAGCTCATCATGCACGGCCACTAGATTTAAAAAGGTACGATCCAAATGAAGCACAACCAGTTGGTTTGCTGAAACTTGTGTCACATCTTATAATTGCATTTGTGACATATGGAAAAAAAAAAAAACTTGTTTGGGCTGTATTTCTTGATACTAAACTGACAAAAACAGTTTCTAGGAATTTCAACGTCGAGGAAACACAGGTATTTCCACAACGCTGCAACTGACCTGCTTATATCAAATATGGGACTAATGTCAAGATACATGATCTCTGGTGCTTCTCTTCAAGATGATTCAGTCAAAACTTGTTCAGCTGTGTCTAAAAAGCTCAAACTCTGCTTGATCCATCTGCACAAAGTTTAAGAATAACAGTGACATTTTTTTTAATGCATTCCTCGTACAGCGATCAGCAGTGACGCTAACCTTGTCATTTCACTGTCAGGGGAAAAAAAACCTGATTTCCTCCAGCAGTGGAGCATTTCATGGGGTTTACATAGGGCAGGAACGGGGTTTTCTGACTTGTTTTATATGATAAAATGTGTCTGAGAAAAACAGTCTGTTAATTATCTTGTGTATGAAGGGGGCGTCGGATATTCCTCTAAAGATGCTTCACTTCACAGGAGTGAGTCTCGGTAATTATCAAATCCTCTTAAATCTAAATGGTTCAACTTTGTCCCACAGTCCTATTCCCTCTTCTTCTTTTTCTTTTTGGGTTTCTTCTGAACCGGCTCATCCCTGTCCTCCGTCGCCACACTGTCCACCCCCTCCCCTCCCTCCTCCCTGTGTTTCTTCTTCTTCTTCTTCTGTGTAACCTCTGACTCTGTGATCTGAGTTTCAGTTTGATCCAGTCCATTCTGCAGCTCGTCTTCTAGATGTAGCTTTTTAAGCTTTTTCTTCCTGGTCGAGGACGGATCCTCGCAGTTCTCAGTGACGGCGTGGTCATCTTTTGCCGTTTTCCTCTTTTTCTTCGAAGGCTCGTGATTCTGTTCGTCCTCTATTACAATGACAGGATTGCTCATCACCTCTTCAGAGGATTTCTTGTTTTTCTTTTTCTTCTTCTTCTTCTTTTCGGGCTCTTCCGTATCATCACGGGCGGGACTGGTTTCTTCAGAGGCTGCTGCGCTCTGGGCCCCTCGGCCGTTCTTCAGCCGGGCCATTCGCTGCGCAAAATACTCCTGCATGGTCAGAGTGCTCGTCACCGTGTTGGTGATGGACTCCGGATCCAGTTCAGAGGGAGCGGCGGCGGCGTTTTCCTCCGTCTCGCCTTGAGAAGAGTCCCCGCTGTTGCTCTCCTAGACAAGAAAGATCAGGAGACAAGTATAAGTGGTCGTCAATCACCATGCAGACACTAATCCGGTGGATTTCAGTGATTGAAAAGCTGGGCCCAAACGGGATCTTGCTGAGACAATGGGTGTTAACGACTTCAAAACGGGCCACTCTCAAACAGATCCCACTTCCACAACACAGTAATATATTAACACAGTGCTGTCAAACACATTTTAGTTCAGGAGCCACAAACAGCCCAATTTCATCTCCAGTGGACGGGATTTGTAAAATAGTGCCATAAAAAAAGTAAATTTAAGCTTGAAAGTTTTTTGATGCAGGATTGTCTGATGAAAAAATCTATTTTCACAAAGTCAAACAATTCCTGCAATGACTCAATGAAATGTATTTCATTTAGTGAAACCTTCTGGTGCAAAATATGGTAAAAGATCAATAAAACAACCTATATAGCTGTCGCATTATTTATGTTTTTACAAACTCACCCTGACAGCATGGCTTTGAGGCCATCGCCTGCTTTCTATCTTTCATGGTATCTCAGGTCAGGTGTTGTGTCTGAAATTTGTTATAAAATAAATGTTTTTTTGGTACTATTTCCTTGGTGGTTTGGCGGGCCGGATTGCAGCCTCCTGTGGGCCGGTTATAGCCATGGGCCTTATGATCAATTCCACCAGGCTGAAAACAGGTAATTTTGCGCATCAAGCATTAAAGTGTGTGGGAAGAATTTGAAATATTTTATTATTTATTGTTAATCCCGACTGATGTAGGCGTCAAAATTTGATTTGATTTAGAATAAATTGCACTTGTGTGCTCTGGGAGCATTCATGTACTTAATTTTCTGTTTTCAGAGTTAAACATACTTTAATACAGTGTGAACATATCACTTTGTTAAAGTGATATGTTCACACTGCTTTTCTAAAAAAGCGATATTGATATTGTTTGCCATCTGGTTTTAATTTCAGGTGAACATTTGTCTTTTTCCTGAACATGTTTACTTTAGTAGCTAATGTTAAAGTTTCTTACCAAAAACTAAAGAACCAATTCATAAATACCCTGGAAGGAAACACAACCGTAACTTGCTGTGTATGATAAAATAAGGCTGCCCAATCTGCGGCCTCTACTACGCTCACAAATAGCAGGAGAATGAAGGGTATATACTTTTGTTTATTAAACTGGTATCTCTGTGAAGCTACAATGTAATTGTTCCATAAAACAAACAGGAAGTGATGTGTATTTATGCAAAAAAATGAATAATTGAGAAAATTATTCCATATTTTTGGTTTGTAAAGTAAAACTTGAAAAGAGGGTTGATGTTCTGTTGTATTTGAATGTTCTCCTGTAGACAAGAGGTTCTCCCCATCATTATTTGAATTTTAAGCTACTTTTGTCAGTATCTTTGACTTCACTTTTAGGGTAAATCAAGTATCCGGTGGCTCTAATGGGTGTCCTTTTTCCTGAAAGTCAAAATACAGTTAACGCACTTAATTCTACATTTGGTCTCCTGATAGTGAAAGTAACACTTCAGTAATGAGCCACGGAAATCTATTTTGTTTGTTGAGGACAGAAAATCCCAGCTCAGTCAGCTGTGGTTTCAGTTGGGTTTAAAGCTTGTGATCTGATGCTAACCGATTCCAGTGCAACAGCGAACGCGTCGCCGCCGGGGCTCCTCAGCGTCAAACATGTGGGTCACATGATGAACTGGTGACCAAAGGACAGCAGCCAACACACACCGTCACTGAGACTCCAGCACGATTTTATCCAGTTTTTCCTCTCTTTTTAAACCTTCTGTATATCTTCTGGAGATTTCAGGAGAGCACAGTATCTTTGGTCCAACACCAAATCTTAACATTTCTCTTTGTGGTATGAGCAGCAAAGATAGAGTAACTTTTTCAAGGGTGTAACGCCGGTGCTCATTCCCACAAATGGATCATATTTTAAAGGAAATAATCAGGATTTCCTGCCATGAAAAATGATTACAAAGAATTAATCTACCAAAAACAAATTTCTTTGTGTGTGTCGTTCAGTCCACAGCAGGAAATACTGCGCGTCTTTGACAGATGTTTCACCGACGGGATCGAGTCTGTTTTATAATTTCAGTATCTCAAATAAAAAAAATTTTAATCTGACAGGTCGATCTCCAGGTCGTAAAACTCACTTCTCCAACCTTTCGGCTTCATAATAAGCAGGACCAACTTTACAACATGATTCCTGATTTTAACTGGGCAGCATGAACAATTTGTCACCTCACCCCCGCGACCCATTTGTCTTCATTTTCCTAATGGCCTACTCAATGCATAATGATTTGTCCCGAAGAATACAGAAGCTCCTCTGGAGAGTCACACTAAACAATACTGCCGCTCTGTGTATTACCTCAGAGGTGGTGAAGTAGACTGCATTTTTCAAACACTACAGATTAGAGATAAAGTGGAAAACCCTGGTCCGGTGTCGAGGCTTGGCCTTCTACGTTTTCACCATGCAGAATCAGAGAACCACTCCGAAAGCGAGCTAAATCAGCCTGGACAGGGGGAAGTGATGAGGATAAAAGCAAAAATATCGATTTTGTTATAATTCCAATTTATTTGAATTAACTTTTTACATCGCTATGTATTCTTTAAAGGAAAAAAAAAAATCACTATTCAGGTGAAGCTGGAGTGTTAGATAACAAGATTGCTTGCTCGAAAAAATAAGACATTCAGACGGACATACCAAGCACAGGATTGATGCTAAATGACAAAGCAGGTGTTTTGAATGGACACAAGTTTTCTGCCGCCTCAGACCTTGGCTTAGAAAGAGTCGCAACTTCTAACAAGGGGATCAGGCCCTTCAGGTGAGGTGCCATTAAACACAACTTTCCAACTTCCAAGAGAAAAAAATCTATACTCGCCGTTACTGCACAATGGCATCCCGGCTGCTCGGGAGAGTGGAGCTGGGGCTTAGAGCTGACAGCGCCAAACAACATGTAACTGGGATTTGGGAAGATGGCTGGGGGCCACTTTAGAACTGCCTGTGAAATTACTCTCAGGAGAGGGAGCGGGTGAATGAGCGAGCGAGCGAGGGAAGGGAGAGCGGCGAGTGACTGAGGGAGGAACGTCGCCTTCATCATCGGGGAAAGGCGGCCTGGGCTTGGTATATGGTTCGTCCTCACTGCCTGGGGATCTCCATTAGACTCTGATCCGACAGCGGGAGAAGTGCTGCGCTGAGCACCGGCTGGACACACACATACAGTACGGCCACAAAGCTGCAGATCCAGTCAGCAGTACTGGCAGCCCTGGAGATTTGTCTTGGCGCCGAGTGTTGAGGGCAACATGTTACTTAGAGACGACTTGGCAGAAATGTTTCAGATCTTCTCTTGTTTCCAGGTGTGTCTTCTGTCCTCTGGCTCATTGTCATCAGTTACCATTTCTGTACATTGTCAAGTTTTGTGAAAACGTTTAATAACATCGAGGGATGTAACGATTCACTGAGATCATGATTTGATGTGGTTCTCGATACTCTGGCCACGATACACTGCTGTTGTTTTTTTAAATAAAGAATTTCTGGAATAATTGAGACTGAAATCTTATTTCTGTTAAAGCCAATTCTGTATTTTCTCATCTTTTTATTCCTGAAGGAGGTACAGTAAATGACTGTAAGCCGTGAACTCAGGCACATTTGTTTTTCTTTTGAAAATAACTTAAAATTCTTTTTGTTTTCATAAAATTAAATGAATTTCAAAAGAAATTACAAAAAAAAAATAAAATAAAAAATATGTGAAGAAAACACCTGATTTAAAATCCTCTGCGGCCACAGCCAGGACTTTGCCATCATGTGCATCGATCATCCTGCTGCTCTGTGCTGTAGGACGTCGAACACGTGTCAACGTGGGACTTTATCAAAAGAAGTGACGTGCTCAAATCTAGACCGTGCACTCTGTTTGCTTGCTATGCATTTTATTATTACACTTATTTTTAAATCGTCATGCTTGTATCGACTTTAACCGCCTCACATCAGATTTCCAACTCAGCCAACAGCATTTCAAAGACAGAAAGAAAAAAACATACATTTTACAAATTATTCCTACTTAAATCCCTCTTTAAACATTCTATAAACTACATAGTTTGAAATAAATACTCTGCATCAGCAATCAACACTGCAAAACATTTTGAGATGCTTTTTTTTTGAGCACAGGCCTGTTTTGTCTTGTTCTTTAAAAAAAAAGGCCTCAAAATATCCACGTTAAGATGAGACCTCCTGTAAAAGCTTTACAGTGAAAAGAACAACAACAACAAAATATCTTCTAAATAAAACACTGACGTCAGGAGGCAACAAGGAAAAACACACAGACACACAATCTGCAGACGTTACTGAGGCCTGCCAGCAGTGATTTTCCAGCAGGTTTGTCGGACATCAACATTTTGGCAAACTATTCCCTTTTTGTTGGTAAGTTTGGCAAAGAATTGATTACCGAGTGCACACCTCTTCATGCTAAGCATACAGGATTTTTTTTTTCTTGCAGTTTTCTTCTGAATGAACTTGCCCTTTTAATACTGCTTAAATATGCTGACACAACTTTTCCAGTTACAGGAAAAAAAAAAAAAAAAGTTACTCCATAAATTATAAAAAAAGTAAGTTGCTGGAAACTGGGAAAGAAGAACGGCTAAAACAAGCCAGAGTTAAGGAGTGGAGTGTTGAGAACACACCTATATAAAGCCACGTCTACTCCTCCTCCTCCTCCTCCTCCTCCTCTCCTCCCAGACGCAGAACCCCAGGGAAAAGGATGCGGCTCAATGCACTGTGTGCAGTTCTGAGATAAGCTCCTTCAGCAGAGGAGGCGGCCTGGCTGGCTATCGGGCCCTTCCTGCTCCGCTCGCTCCCCTGGCGGGGGCTGGCTGGGCTGGCAGGAACACAAGGGGGTTCCGCAGAGGGTCCCAGAGGAAAAGGGAGAGGGTGGGAAGACATTCAACAGGGGCCCCTCCTTCAAGACACTCCAGTTCTATCTCTCCCCGCTAATGTAGCCAGTGGAAAAGCAAAGGTAAGGCATGTGCCGGGGTGCCAAGACGCCGAGGCCAACATATTCAGCGGGAGAGCCAATCAAGCCAGCAGAGACACGATGGAAAAGGTTCACTGGAGTGCATGAGAAACTTTCTCCCTCCAGCACAATCCTGCAGAAAGACACAGCAAATTCCACAACTTTGTTCATTCCGTTTCATACAGAATCGCTCCAAGTTGTGACTTTTGTCATTAATGTTTGACTCACTTATATAAAAGGTACCAAATGTTGCAACCAGTGACAGCTTTAGCGTTCAACGTGAGTTCAGGAGATTGCTCCTGAAGTGACAACTCGGAAGTTCGGCGGGGTCATGCAGACATGGAAATGATTCAACTCCGTGCCGTCAGTGTTTCCACTAATACATTAATCCTGAAACAGAATAGTTTTAACAGCCCTGCTTCATCCCAACTTGATTCCATAAACTCGGCAGCATTAGGTCCTATCTACACAGGATTAATGCTTTAATGCACTGTAAAAAGTTACGTTCACAAAGTATTTCAACTCGAGGTAAAGCATGTTTCAGTCACATATAGCTTAAACTCTCACCAGCATCCTAAATAGCTAAACTTCTCTATCTTTTGTAGATATTTACAAATAACTGACACAAACCTAGATTAAATTACAAAATGAGAACAGGTCTTTGTAATTTTTTTTTTTTTTTTGGCAGTAAAACAGGTAAAGCTGTATCAAGATAAATAAGTTTGGAAGGTGTGCCTTCTGGTTGGTATTAATTAGGATTTGACAATGCTGCAGATGCCCATTTATTTTCTTAAAAACTGCCTGTTTGCATTACTGGCCGATGTTTTCCCCCCCCCCCTCAATAGCCAATATTGGTCGGGTCTGTAATTGCATGAGTGCAGCCTCATTGTCCTGCCACAATAATAAATTTGGTGATACCCGAGGTCTATGGATCAGTCCCTGATTAGCCAGCTGTCTCTCCCTGATGAGCACGAGAGTCCAGCGGCCCATCCTTCATGAGGCTGACGTGGCGGACAGAAAAACAGGTGGATGACTTATTCGCCGGTAAATAACCCAACGCATCAGTATTCCGAAAGCAACGCCGCCAAGTCTAAAAGCGAATATTCCGATATTAATCTCACTCTTGGTGCATAAACATGGCTCACACAAAGTTAAAACATTAGATGCCACACAAAGTATAAAGACCAACAAAGCAACACTTTGCTTGTATCGTGTGTGCAAATACAACCAAAACACCACAGAACCAAAAAAAAAAACAAACAAAAAAAAAAAACCTGCGGCTTGAAAATTGCACTTTGTGCCCGCTGCAGGAGCGTTTATCATAAGTAACAAATGAAGACAACATTATGCATGCAGCATGACTGCCCCATACTTGTTTAACACTGCAAACGCTTGCTGACAATGCCCCCCCTCGCCAACGTCGGGGACCCCCGCCCCCCCTCCCCCACCCCGGGGAAAGGAGATGCTGTGATTACTTTCCCCAGCTGTGATTTATTAGATTAAACAGTCAGTGATTAAACGGTAGTCTGAGGTTGTAAACAGCCGAGAGGGCTGGAAATCTTTGGGCGGTTAGCTTTACCAGGCGGTAATTACCCCGGTCCCACGTACGCTAGCTTAGGGCCTGTAACCAGGAGACAGACACCCCCTTTTTCTTTTCTGTCCCGCGCTAATCTGTATGTGTCAGTGAGCTGGCACCGCCAGGAGGGAGCGGCCCCAACAACTGCCAGGGAGGTAAGTGGCAAATGTGTGGTGTGCGCGTGTGTGTGTGTGTGTGTGTGCGCGCAGGCGACAAGGAGGGGGTCTGGTCGGTTGGCGGGTCTTGATATTTTCGGCGGTCCGAGTAAAAAGGGCCTGTCAACAAACCTGCTCAAAGAAAGGGAGCGCTTTTCTCAAGGAGCAATTAGATGTTATCTGAGAGTGCAGCGGAGCTCCGCGGCCTCACAATGAGCGCGAGCGCTCCGGCCCGCGTCAGACTGCGGCGACGCACGTTCACACCGACACCCCCCTGTCACACGGATCACCGCCGCCAGTTGATGGAGAAGTTCAGAAACTGTGGACTGCGGCTTGCTGGATTTCTATCTATACTGTCGATCAGAAGTTTGTGGAAATCAAAACACAAAGGAAAAACAATGAAGCCTGAAAGCGACTTAGCTACAATATTCCAACAAACATTTCTCATGTTACATCTTAGAATTCTGTCAAAATAATTCATCACTAACTGACTTTACATTTACAAAGCCTCTGTGTCAAGCTGCAGTAAACTTTCTATAAAAAAAAAAGACTTTTTTTTCCTTGTGCGTCGTCAGCAAAGCCTCACAGTTCGACTCCGCCCATCAGCATCTTAGCGACACGTCTGCCAAATGCTGGAGCCCCCCGACCCGCGGCGCCCTGCCCCGTGTCGGGGGAGGACCCCGCTGCCGTGCGATCCTTCATGTGGACGCTTGCGTGGGCAGCGGACGCTCGCAACAGGTGCCACCCGACGAGGCCCGGGACCTCGCCCTTTGTGGCCGGAGCAGGCGTGGAGTGAGAGAGGCCGCGGGGGTCAGGCTGACCCGGGAACGGGCCGATCCATACCTACCGTCTGACTGCAGGCTCGCACGCCAAAACAAGGCATGTACCAAAATTATCCCGGTCTTTTATCTTACCCGACATCTTTGGGAGGACACAACTAATGATGTTCAAACCATTCTGATGCTTGGGGAAGCTGAACAGTCATAAAGCTGATAAACATTAAGCAGAACTTAGTTTTTTTTCCTAAAATTGTGCCAATTAGGAAAGGGCATTAATTTATGGCCCAATGCTGGAATAAATTCACAGTAATTATGCTGAGTACTTTAAATTATCTGGAGGAATGTAATTAAAACAGTCATGTAATATCTAATCTTTAAACTTTGGTTGCCATCATATAATTTTTTTTTTTTTTTAAGTCACATAATCTGCAGTGGTTTATAAATAAATGTATTCAACTTAAATTTACCTTTATAAAACATATTTCCTTAAAAAAAAATGAAGCGGTATAAGAAAATATGAGCTGAAAAAAAAAATAAAACTATGGCTTGTTTCCACCTTTCAACTGAGCTGGCGGCTTTAAAAAATGACTAACTTTTGTTGATGTATGAATCGGCGGGGAGTCTATTTATCAGCAGGCCCTCTGCAGTCGCCCGCTTGGGTCCCTCAAGTCACAAGTCGCGTCGCTCCCCTTTGACTGATTAATTAGCCAATCAGAGGACATTTTTCACTGGGCGGCAGAATGGTTTATTTCAGCTAATGCCGGGCTTTCCAGTTGAGGCCCGCTGGAGCCTCGTCGGCTCTTTCGGCCTGTCTGAGTGGCTGGGCAGAGGGGCAAGGGAGATAAATCAAGCCGGGCTGGCCCTCTATGTGGCTCCCCTAACTAAACCCCCTGAGGAGGGCACGGAGAGCAGGGGTGGTGGGGAAGCGGGGAGGGAGGGGAGCGGGACGCGGGACGGCCAGGGGCACTGCTCGCCCGCCGATAAGCACGGGGAGCGCAGGGCTGCCAAAGTGCCTTCATTTAGAAGTGGTCGGGGCTTTTTGATATCTCGGCAGAGAGGGCCTGTCGTTTGTCATGCGGTGAGTAATTGTGTTGAGGGGCACAGGAGGAGGCGGGAGATGGAGGGGCGACTCGGAGGCGTGGGACGGGTGATGAATAACAGAGAGCGCAGTGGATGGACAGGTGCTGCACTGCAAACCTCCCTGGTCAGGTAGTGTAAATAATGGCTTTTAGCTTACATTTTCAGGTGGCTACATACAAACAAAACACTGTGTGTGATGGTAGATCCTGTCAAGAAAAAAAAAATTGCTTTACTTGAGCAAACGAAATACAATTTGTTGGTATATTCAAGTACGACGATATGACTGGTACTTAGACCTCTAGTAATTGCTCTTTATATTTTATAATTTTAGGTTTATCATATCACACAGGGATTAAAATTACTTAAGTTCTTCTGCGGTTGAATATCTAATCGCTTAATTTCATTAACCAAGAAAAATTACAGGGAAAAAAAACCCCTTAGGATTAATTTGAAAGCTATTACGTGAAGCACAGCTCTGTCACAGATATAAAAAGGTCAGACTTTAAAAAAACATCACTCACAAGAAATGACCTGATGGATGATAGCTGGCTGCTAAAGTGCAAAAACAATTCTTAGGGTCATTTCACATATTTCGATGCGTACGTCTCAACTCATCCAGCCTGGCCTTTGATGAACGGAGGTTTGTGGGATAGTCGTGCGTGTGTGTGTGTGTGTGTGTGTTTCAGGGAGCGTTGTGAGCAGCGATAAGAGGCCAGCAGGAAGCACATCACTGCAGAGGAAGGAAAACACCAGCAGTGGGGGACTGGTGGAAGGGAGGCAGGAGGGACAGCCGTGGGTGGCTGGGTGAAATGCTGGAAGATTCATGAGGGGGAAAAGGAGAGCTTGTCGGGACAAGCCGGTCCTGATTTGGTCCGGTCTCCTGGCCTCACCTTGTCAAGATGCAGATATGCGATAATACGACTGGTGGCAGCTTAAAAAAAAAAAAAAAACAAAATAAAATCCTGCAACAAATCAACCACAACACCGACACTTGCAGGGTGTATAAAGTCCCGACGTAACAACAACACAACTCTTTGGGGCCATGAGATTACTGCATGTTTGTATCAGGCACGGTGTATTCTGGGATACAACGGCGATGGAGGATAACTGAAGCCACAGAGCCGAGGGTCGCTGGCAGTGTCGCGGACGCAGCCACAGGACACTCGCAGGAGATCCGGCAAAATGCCTGGAGCTTGATTGGTCCATCACCCTCTTTGCCTCCTCCCAGCTACCTCAGATGTTGTTGGGCTTCAACACGAGGCCTCGTGGGAAGCCATTGTAATTGTGTTCAGTGTTTTCGATATGGTCAATGGGGTCCCTCCTGGCTGAAAAATAACAACCCATAACCAAACGATTAGGGAGGAAATCATGGTGTGTATTGCCCGCATTTCCAATGTTAATCAGCTGGGGAGCTGCTGCCATTGTCATGTTATGGCTCGGCACCTGCATGGGAATAGAGAAGGGCTTTTTTTTTGTACAATTTATGGATTTTTAAGATGCCAATTTCTTCAAGCCAAATGCTTGAGATAAACACAAGGAGCCAACCAGAGGCTTTTCTGTGTCGCAGAGTCCAAAAGCTAGATATGTGATTGTCTTGTTGGCTCTGTGCTGGGGCAATCCAACTTGGGACGACGAAAACTGTTTCACTGATTCCGAACATAATAATAATGAAATTGAATAAAGTTTTGTGTAGTGTTGCTTCTCATGTTCCGATAATTATTCCCACAATTTATGTACATAAATAAACTAAAGCCAAGACATTTTGAGAATAATAATGTTGCTGCAGCATCTTAACATATAAAATAATGGAAATTTATTCATAAAGCCCAAAGGTGGGTTTGCAATGGACTTTAAAAAACTAATTTAATTAACCGTCTTTCAGCCGAAGGAGAAAGTGGTTTTATATAGTGAGTTGCTGTAGATGTTTCGATAACTTTGGTTGTCTTTAGTTTCAGATGGACTTTGATAAACCAGGTTTAGTAAATTCATAAAGACTGAAGGACGCTCGTTTTAGTTAGAAAAAATAGATTTCCTTGAGCCCAAATAAAAGCGAGTTAACTAAAACAACTATGTGATTGGTCTGGAAATGCACTTCAGACCACCTGAGCCTCTGAGCCATGCTTCAAAGTTGAGAGCGTCCATAAGGCCATGCGGCCAGAGGGGTGTTTGAAGAGACCAACCACAGAGCTCGTGAGCAAAAGGAAGTTTTCTGCAAGCGTCATCACTTCGGATTTCTGCCCACCTCACTCTATTTTGATTTCTTTAGTGATGCCTGCTGGCACACCTAACTAACTAACAAAACACCTCGAGACAGAGGCAGGAGAAAAAAGGGAGAGTTGAGGAATCAAGGGTTTAAGAGTGCAACTCCCTTAACTGGATTTTGGTGCTCGCCACCATCAGTGGCTGTGGCGGTGTGAAAGCGTCATGCTGTGGACATTGCTAATCTGGAGCACAGGCTGCAGTAGGCTGTGCGGGCCCCTGCAGAGGCGCAGGTATCATGGCGACACCGGAGCGGCCGGCGGACGAAAGCGTCGGCACCGACTGGTCACTCCTAATTACCAGGACAGCGGCAGATCAGCTCGAGCCACCTGGCCAGTGGAATGTTGACTCTTGTCTGAGTGCACACTTGACTTTGGGTTCAAGAAGATCAGAGGCCTGCATGCTTCGTTTAAAAGGCAAATTGCTCTTTCAGTGGTCACTGCGGTAAAAACAACCTCAAATCTCACCTCCTTTTGACAAGATCAAAGACATATTGTGTCAACAGTGTTTTTCAAATCAATATTCGACTGAAATCAGATTACTTTGAGAAATATTTTGATGACAGCTGAAAAAAAAAAACCCCAACTTTCATAGCCTACATTTAAATCTTGAGTAGATTCTGTCAGTAGCCATGGGTCACCACACATCTTACCTGTTCCTGTTCTTTGGGAGGTTTGGCTCTCTTCCCAAAGATACAGTTGAGGTCTGTTTCACTGCGGGAGGACAGGTCCTTTCCTAAAAGGAAGCAAATTGGAACAATTGTAGCCAAACAGATTGTAAGAGTTGCCTCTGCCTCATATATATATTTATATGTGAGCGTGTGAGTGTGGTGTGTGTGTGTGTGTGTGTGTGTGTGTGTGTGTGTGTGTGTGTGTGGTGAGGTAAGTGGGAGAGCAGACTAGTCTGAAGGCTTTGAATGGTCCACTTCTTGCTGCCGCGAGGATAAAACGGCAAAGAAAAATAAACCAACTGCAAGGTCTGTCACGCCACGCCTCCGGATTCCAATTTTCTGTCCAGGCCTCAAAGACTCCTGAAGCACACAGTCGTCTGTCTCAAGTCTGAGCGGCCCGGACCCTGTTCGTACAGCTGCATCCTCTTCCTTCAGCGGGGCTCTGATAACATTTGGTTATTTATTGCTTTTAAACCTCTATCTTTCCGACTCTTGGCTTTGAAAGTCACTGCACATGTAGGTCCAAGAATCAAAACTAAGAAAATATGCTGAAAACTGTAACGACAGGGGGGGGGGGGGGGGGGGGGCCCTGGGTGTTTGTCATCTTGAGAACGGAGGTCAGATGTGAAATTATGCCCAATCTGACCTTTCTACTGTTTGGATGAGGAAGTACCTGTCAGAATTTCAGACTTTCAGGTGAAAGTGCAAATAACAACGTTCTGATAAAAAAGCAGCTTATCACCTTTCCCATACAAAAAGGATTAAACACGGGCACTGCTCGTGCGAAGGAGAAGCTGGCGTGTGTGCTCTCCAAGGTCACGGTTGGCAATGGCAACGACGATCGGCACAAATAAGTCGTCCGACCAGACCGACACATCACTGAACTGACAAACAAAAATCCAGTATTAGTTACATCAACAGCATGAAAAACGAAACAAGTGGGTGTGATGTCTCTGAGGAACGAGACTGACATGCAGGGATTTACAAGCTGTCCCTGTCAAAACATGACGCTTGCTGGCTGACACCTACAAAACTGCTCCGCTAAAAGCCTGAAACTGGAGTAAGAGCATCGCGGACGGAGGCTTGCAGTTAAATTCTGCATCAGCCACCCCTGCTGCCCTGACAGGTGATAGATGGAGGCTGCAATTAAAACTGGGTTACTGTTTTATGCTGTGGGCTCTGGACCTCAGCAGTGGAGATTTTGGTGCCTTTCCCCACAAACAAAGGCCATCAATCGTCAGTGCTGGCAAAGAGGGAGCCGGTGTGAACAGGATATCAATAAAAAAGCAGGAGAGAGTAAGGAGGAGGCACTGGGAGAGGTTTGGACGGTTCTCCAATGCTACTGTGGACATTATATTTTTCGCAGAAATGCCCTGATACATATCTGTCTTGGAAAATGCAGGCTGAAAGTCCCATGAGGCTTTTTTTTAATCAATATATATATATATAAAAAAAATTAAACCAAATCCAAACCATGACACATTAACCTTCACCTGTTCATAGACCACGGCGATGTATAGGAGAACTATGCGAGTATTACTTGACCTTATCAACCTCTCATGTAACAAGCTTAGCGAGACTAAATCTATTACCAAGCCTTAACTTGGCAACGACCTCACAAGAGGGGGGGGGGGGGTCAACATCTGAGCGGTCGGCGGAGACGCGCAAACAGGAGTGGCAGGTTATTTGTTGCTCGGAAACTTCATGGTTGCTCATTAAAATTTGACAACTAAAACACAATGAAACTGTGTTGAAACAAATGAGTCTGATGACGTGAATTGATGTTGCTGTTTTGAATCGTTGTTAGAGGACAAGCATTTGAATATCTTAAAAAAGACTCTTAAAAAAGTTGTTGTTTGCATAAGTCACACATGATGAAGTTTCCACTCAAGTTGCACGCTGCCAACTGAAAAACAAGAAGTGTGTGCGTGCCTCCGTTTTGTCGCATGACAACCGCCGCGGCCTCTTTGAAACCAGACAGGTTAAAGTGGTTTCATATTACCAAAGACGGTTAAATTGACAGAGCTACTGAGCCTTAAAGTGGCTGAAGATTGAATTCCAGTTAAAACGTTTCCACCTGCAACTTACGCCGACATGTTTCTAAGTTTTTTTTTAAAAAGGGCCACGAAAAAACATCACACTTAATAGAGAACCGCTAACAGCAGGAAGACCAGGTGAGACTTTGCTTTAGCTTCTACTGACATATATAAAGAGCTGCGAGGGGTAATGGAGGAGATCTCCTCAAATGGATTTAAACCTGCCAGGCCTACAGGGTCAGACTTCATTAGTTGGCAGAAGGTCGGAGTACAAGTGCATCGTAATGCAGAGACAGAAAAATAAAAACAAATGAAAAATAAAAAAGTAAAACAAATTGTAAGAATATTAAAAACAAGGTGTTTTATGAGTTTCTCTCCATTGGGAGATGAGTGGTGGCAACGGGGGATACAATCAGCAACGACAAAAACGTTCTGTGAAACCAGGTAACTGATGAAAACAGGTCAAAACTTACAAACATTTCAATTCAAACTTCAGTTTGCTGGTCTCTTCGTTACGTAAGGCTGCTGATGGAACTGACACTTACTGATGGGAAAATGAAAATAGAGAACACAGACTCATGTGAGAGTATTCAGAGTGCTCCGATTCAGAAACAAACCCCAACAAAATCCACTCGAAAAAACATGGCATCGTTCAGATGCAAAGAAATCTAACCATCTTTAATGGATTCACGTTTTAGAGACACTCGCAGATGAGGCACATCTACTTGCTTTAACATACAACTCTGTTTTCAAGTCAATTTTCTATTTGAGCAAATCTGTCCTGTTAGTTGCAGGATAATTAATTAACATATGGTAACTGAAAGGCATTAGCCAAGCATGTAAAGTAATGAAGAACAGCAAGGGGGGGAAAAAAAGCTCACGCTTTTTGTCTCAAGTGCTACAAGCGTGGTCTCATCACCTTGTCAGGAAAAAGGTCTTTATCTGGCTCTGGCCAAATTAAGACCACAAAAACAGGGTGAGAGGATCTGGGGGAGAGACTGTGGCAATGTTTTATCTGGCAAGGTCATCTGATAGGTCGCGGGAGGTGTTGTTTTTGGGGGGCCGGTAAATGGAGAAGCCAGATGCCCCAAACAGGAAGCAGGAAGTTGCTATTGAATGACGTAAAATATGAAAGCCTCTTCCAGGTGAGATGAAAGTTGAAGGATTTTATTTTGCCAAGTACGCTGACCTGAAGAGGTTAATAAGGGCCCAATGAAAACCAGTAATTGAGTCATTATTTTAACATATCATATTTGGAATCTGCACAGAACATGTCCAACAAAGAGACATACCACTGAAGATTTTTTTTATGAAACTATGCTGCTGTTCAAGTGAAGCCGCTCAGCCATAAAATGTGGGCTGGTGGTTACTCATTCTGTTCTCCAGTGGTCCTGAACACTAAATTCCTCCTTTCTGTGTATCAGCGTACCGGCCTTGACCAGCAAATCTTGGCTTCCTGACGTGTAAAAGAGTAATGAAAGAAGAGGGAAGGGCTATAAATAACCTCCCTAGCATCTGACAGGCCAACTGACCCAGGACAGACTGACAGAGCTCTGATCAGCGTCTGTGGTCTGAGACCAGCACACAGGGCTCAAAGAAGGGTCAAGGAGACCGTCTATGTAGACCGGTGTAGGTATACACAGCAGTGGCTGCAGGAAGGCCAGTGCTGACCTCAAACTATCCCCACCACTTCTTCAATGTATCTCAGATGCATACCAAAATTTTCCTGAGTGATGGCAAGAGCATTCAGCTGTGTCGGCTGCACAGTTTCTACATATTTATATGAGAATTTCTGAGAGGAAGTTTTCAAAACTCGCTGCGTTGACTCTTCTGCCTGCTATAAATATCTGAAAAGATGAAAACAAAGACCCACCTTTAGTGAACTTCATGTAATGGACCCTCTTTCTGGAAGTCTTGGATTTCTCTTCCAAGCTGAAGCCTCTCGGCTCCTCTGGGGGAGTTCCTGCAGATAACACGTTACAAAATAGTGAATATCAATGGGGAAAAATGGTCTACAACTAAGCAGCTACAAATTAAAGAGGATCAGAGTTATTGCACTCACACTTAACAACCACAAACATAACATCATTTTATCAGAGTCCTAATGGCAATATTAATGCTGTGAGGGTGACTGCTTTCAGGCTTCACAAGACAATATGTTGCGCTGCAGCACCATCTACTGCCCAAGTATCCAAGAAATTCAACTTGATGTGCTTGTTTGTCAATGAGTAGCTTGATGCCCGGTATACATTTTTGGGAAGTACAATGTGCACACATACATATCACACAAAATTTCCCTCCTGGCAGCCAAGAACAACACCTTGAGGTGACAAGCTCATAAAAAGTGGGCAATGAAGATTGAAAAAAAAAATCAGCATTAATCAATCCTGCCTTCTAACGCTGAGATGGGTACTGACACATTTAGGGTCTTTGGTGACATTTTCATAATTTGCATTGCTTATTTGAGGAATGCTGGTGATGAGGACTTTGGTGTGTCTATGCTTTCTAATTTCTACTTTTACCAGAAGAAGGTATTGCAAAAGTTCAGTTATCTCAAACTAGTTTCAAATCAGTGAGCTTAATAGAATTCTGCCCTAAGCACATCACCACTCATCAGAACAAAATTAGTAAAAACATCTTTGAAAAGCGGTGAACACAATCAGGAGATATCAACTGTGAACGCGTAGCTCATGAGTCTACAATTGTGTTATGCTAATATTTGGGGATTCTTTCCAACTCTGTTAAATGTATGGCGGTAGAACATGGTCCAACCTGACATACGACATACCATTGCTGTTTTGACCATGGCAGTTGTTCAGCTGAGCAAGAAGCTCATTAAAATCATCCTGGTGAGCGATCCATTTATCCTGGGGAAAGAAAATAAACAAATCAGCACAAGCTGACCGAGAAACACTTCAGGCAATCATGTATCTTGAGGCATGTCAAAGAAGACGCTCAAGAATAATGCAATATTGTAGAATTAAAAAGTAAATCTAAACCAGATGGTTTGATTTAACTAATCAAATCATCTGGTTATGTGTTAAGTGAACACAGGTAAATATTCCATTTTGAAAATCAATGTAGTATGCACCATTGATTATCACTTGGCTATCTTTACTCAACTGTGATTTGTATATGACATGTCAACATCATGGACAAGAAATAGTAAAATATAAGAATATATCAGTTGACATCTATTTTAATAATAGATTATATAGATGCGTCATTTCAGCCCTATGCAGAACTTAAGACAGATTCAGATATAAAGGTATTTTTGCTCACTTCATGACTGGCATTTGCTCCAAGCCCATAGCTGTCATTTTTTACTTTAACTTTGATATGGTCGGTGGATCCTTGCTCCGTCCTGCCCAGTCCCTGCAGAACAGGCACAAACATGTCATTGACGTCCACAAACTCTTCAAGTCAGTAAAACCAAAACAGTGGTTAGTCAGTCACCTTGCCCTTAGACCACCCCATTCGCTCCAACATCTTTTGGCCAAATTTGGAGTCATCGTTGCTCCAGGCGCTGTTCCTGGGGTCGACAGACCACTTCTGCTTCCTCCGAGCTACAAAGGAAGTACAAATACCATTACGTAACTGGAATACATGTAGCAGAAACATTACGTAAGACACACCAGTGCGAGCACGGAGACGGACGCAATAAACGTGATGACAACATGACACTCATAGGTCTCGTAAGAGGCGATCAACGTTAAAATGAGTTTTGTCGAAGTTGCAGCTTCCGAGTCAATTCATGGAAATACAGCGCACATACTTTAAATTGACGTACATCCGCTGTGAACAATCTCTTAAATCGCAAATGATTTATACAACAGTCAGAAAGAAACACGTGCAGGTATGCTGCTAACGTTAATGCTAATGTTAGCCACCGGTTCACACAAACAGAGAGTTTGGGAAATACCAGAACATTTCAGACTGACAAGGATAACTGTAGCGTTCAGAGGGAATTCTCCAGTATAAAACATAAAGAATAACACGTTGTTACTAACACAGGAAAACAACACTGACAATAAAACTTAGAAGAAAAGTACACACGCTCAGCAAGCATGGACATCCTGGGGTCCTTCGGAGTCCAAGGGAGGTTCACACAAAACGCCTGAACAAAATGTTATGCCAACAACTGCACATCGTAAAACATGGCAACAGGTGGCGCCCAAACACTGTGTTTATACATTTCTAAACTGTTGTGAATCACACAACTAGACTACAACAGAATAGGAATACTTAATAATAACATTACGTGGCATATTCTCCCTAGAGAGATGTATAACAATTCATATATGGGAGCAGTTTGATTTTTGTTCAGAATTGTGTGTTCAATTCTATTGAGGAACGCTGCAAAGAAATTTTCCTCTGGGATCAACAAAGTACTTTCATTTTATTTTCATGTCTACACAATAATCTGTTGCGGTTCCACAGCCACAAAACCTATTTAATGAAGCCACGATTGGGGTTTTAGACAAAATATGACGTCATCATCTGAGAGCTCCGGCAACCTCCCTGGTGGTCTAGTGGTTAGGATTCGGCGCTCTCACCGCCGCGGCCCGGGTTCGATTCCCGGTCAGGGAACACGCTTTTGTTTGAATCTTAACTTTATGAAGCTGCAGATTACCGGTCACGTTTTCTACATTTTATATTACAAGTGTTCATTGTATGAAATTTGTGATTTTTTTTATTATTTTTTTGAGGATTACATATCTGGTCAATGCTTTCTAGTTTTGTATTTTTTTTTTTTACTTTTGAATAAACACAAGCAACACAGACAGCAACATTTCAATTATACTGTGTCTAATATGTGCATTACAAATGGGCAATAAAGCTCATTTGGACTTGATTTAACGGGACTTCCCTCTGGATTTAAAAAAGTATTTCTATTCTACTCTAAAATGTCAAAATTGTCTGAAAAATGCTGGAAAAAAAGGATGAAACTGCTAAAATCAGCCACAAAACAGCCCAAAATGTAATGAAATGTTTACCATCCTAAATCATACTTGAAGCTTTCTAAATACAACACAAACTGTAATTTCTGTACATGTTTTAAAACTACTGTATAAGCTGTGTTGGCCTAACTTTAGCTCTGGATGGACCAGAGCACTGGTCACCACAGCAAATCACACATTTTCTCAAACTAGCTAATCTAGCTTATCTAGCTAAAAGCTACGCCTTTCCAATGAGCCATAATGCTATCATACCTCTTTCACGGGCTGAGATACATCCCCTGGCACATAGGTGTCTTTTGTGCACCTGTGTCCAAGTGGTCCATGATTATAGATCCCAAAAGCAAGGTATTCTGTTTGGATGAATATCCTTTATCTTTTTTCTTTAAATCCCTAAACACGTTGCCGCACTGATCGCGGCCATCTTACTACTGGATATACTTTGTCTGTTGTTTCCTGTGTCTTTTTACCAAAATAAAACTGTACAAAAAATAGCCTCTTTTGTAAATTGTTTGTAAACGGTTACCTGATTGTGTGATCGACTGTATTTATTTGTTCTAACTTGCAAAGAAGAGTTGAAAGAACATTTTTCAGTTGTAAAAAGTCTTTTTCCCTACTCTGTAAAAAAAAAGAAAAAAAAAAAAAAGGTTATTTTGATCATAAAGGTTGCAGATCCTGCTTTATATAAATGTTATGCATATACAACCAACCATATTCACTTTTTAACCACCCACTCATCCACTGGTCATGCTTTAACTAAAATAACAGGTCATGTCAAGCATGCAAAGCACATTACAATTCATCCAACCCACACAAAGGTCTGTTTATTTATGCATATGATTCACCAACTGCTAGAAAAGTAATTTGTATACCAGCTCAATGTGAATGCCACGAGAGAATATGAACATATTTAAAAAGTACAGAAAAACAACAGACCACAATCATCATTATATGTCCTCGCGCTTAACACAGTCTGACACAATAATGCACATAACTTCTACATCTTTCACTGCTCTATACATTCTGAAACAAATACATACAAGCAGCTTAAACCACCACAAAGCAAACAGCTGTTCTGAACTGAATTCCACATAAACATTCCACTTATGTAACTTGTACCCAACAGGAAGGAGAGCGTTCTCACCTAAATAAACAACCAGCAGACAGGACCACCAGATAAGGCACGGCAGATGTATCAGTGGTCAACGGTGACCGTGTCAGTGGATGGATGGTCGTCTCATTTACAGGTACTGCTGCTGGACACAGACAGGAGTGTATGCACCATCGCACATGTATCCGTTTATTATGTTTTATATATATATTTTAAGGATTTTTATAATTATTCTTTTCCTAACTGTGACAAACATGTTGTCCCGAAAAGCAGGAATGAGAAAATATAATAGAAACTAAATGTTCCATTGCTCCAAACGGCTCTGCTCGTCTGTCTTGTCCTGTCTTCAGTCAATCTTTTTTTTTTCCCCCCTCTGCTGCTGGAAGAAATTAAAACCATCCGCTGTGTTAAACAGCTTCTCCTTATGCCTGAAGGGTGAATATGAGTTATTTTTAGAACGCCACTAAACTAAAAAGCCACAGTTGTGTCTGTAAGAGGACTCATTTTGTTCTGCATCTGTAATTAGCAGAGTGAGTGTCCTTGACTCACATACGGCTCTCCAAAGGCTTTCTGATGAAATTCTTTCAGAGAGAAAACATTTCATTCCTTTACAAGACAAGACTGAACGGTGCTCTGTGCCTAAGGTGCAAACTATATGAATCAAATAAATCAATCATTGATTCAAAAGATTTCTTTGGTGTTTTTTTTTTGTTTTTTTTTTAATTTAATTATTAATAATTTGCACATACCAGTACTTCAAAAAAGTCCTTCTACATGGTGATGTGGCAGTTCCAATTCTCATTTCACTATGAGAATGCAGTCTGTCTAGCTTGGATAGACGGATGAAGTATGAATACATTTGTATTCATTCAAAGAAAGACATAAATAAGACAGAGGCATTTTTTTTTTGTAACAGTGTTTCAGTTAAATCAACAATTTAACTCTAAAAAGATATTCCATCTTCCTCAACTTATTTTTTTTTCTTGGTTTGTTTGAGACATTCACCATTCCAACAGAAAAAATAACTTATTTTGTGAAATAATAATCAAGTAATCTGCTTTCTGAAACATGCAGGTGAAACATGCATGACAAGCTTCAGCGTGCTGGAGTCTTGTCCGAGTGACACAGCTTCAAAGTGGATTTCAGAGGGGATTAAAGAGAAGGAGATTCACTTCAGCTGCTGTTCCAGAGTCTGAAATCTCTCTGGGTTATTAATGGTTAAAGCTCCACTGTGCACGGCTCTAATCTGATCCCAAAACTGCAGCTCAAGTTACCACCTAAAGCTTGAGATTAAAATAAAGTTGTGTAACTGAGCTCGAGACGGGGACAGTCAGCATTGTTTTCTTGACACTCTAGACTGTCCCAAGCTTCATCACTTCTTCTGCCAAACCCGTTTCATCTCAGTTAAAGTTTGATGTTCATTTTCTGATAGTGGAAGCATGGTGACAATACGAGCACGTGTTTGGGTGGACGGCTCATGTGTCTGTGTCCTGCTTTCTGGAGGTCACATGAGGCCATGAACTCAGAGTGGATTTTTTTTTAATCTTATAAAATCAGTTCCACACTTTAAGAGTTCTGAAATGACAACAAAATACAAATTTCATATTTCAGTTAACCCTCTGAGTGTGACTTGAACGTGTACCAAACACACAATGCATTGTAATGTTAGATAAAACACCAGTTTCTTATTGTTCCATGGTCATACAATTTGTGGAACATGTACGGTAATTTTCATGCATGCATTTCTTTTTTTCTTCTTCTTCTGTGGTTTATCATATATGCATGTAGGCATGTGGGTGTGGAGTATAGCCAGCAGGCACACTGCACACAGAACACAATGTGCTCGTACAGGAAGGAACTTCACATCACATCTCAAGCAATTTGCACGTGTAGTGCTGGAATTCTCACAGATATTCCTTTACACGTAATCCATTTTGCTTAATTCACAGAGAGCCCTCTGCTCTGTGTTTGCATGTTTTCCCTGTGCATGTGATGGTTTTCTCATTCTTCTGAACGTAATTAGCCCTAGTCCAACAGTTAGAGAGATAAAGATAAGGATTCTTTTTTAAACTACAAGATTATGATTTAGAAAATGGTGCACAAACTAAAGTTAAGCTGATATAAAGTAATTGCTTGATTGTGAATCAATCGGTATATAGGTTAACATGGAATTAAAAACATGCATTTTTACATACATGCTGGTCAGACCGCTGCAGTTTAGTTTTTTCGGAGGGAGGGTGTGTGAGAGGTGGTTGTTTGGTAGGATGGTGGTGCGGTCTTGGCCTCCATTCCCATGGCAACAGGTCTCCATGTGCAATAACAGCTGTGTCACAGAGTGTTATGGCGTCTCTGGCTCCGCGCCAAGCGCCTCCCTTCCTCCCGCTCAGTCTCCTTTATGTCTCGGCCCTTTAGTTCCAGCCCTGGTCCGACATAATCTGCTGCACACTGTGTGAATCTTATTACACGATGACGGACAAAACACTGGGGCCCCGGCGACCGAGCGAAGCCGTCTGATTGGCTGCGGGGAGGAGGTCCTGCGAGTGTGAGAGCACACCCAGGGAGACCTCTTACATAACAGGAAAGGTTTTCCTTACAAGAAAGAGGACACCAAGTAAAGAGTGAAAGTCTCATTTAGTGTGGCTTAGTTTCCTCTGCCAGCCTCCACTCCCTCCTTTTGGAGAGCTCAGTCTGTGACACACTAACGTTCGGCCTCTTTCTCATTCAGGCAGCATGCAAACCATAGTTTGAATTGTGAGAATGTGGGAGTGTTTTCTTGCCTGTGACCATAGATCCCGCAGCCAATAGAGTCAATGCTGCACATGTGCAGAGCGTGCTTACACATGTGCTCATATGTTCTGTGAATCTTGAAAACGGCGTGTGTTTCAGTCCACTCCTACTCTTACATCAGCTGCTGAATGTGTCTTAAAAGACTCTCTGTTCTCAAAGGTAGAAATACTTTTTATTTAGCGCTTTAATAAATCCTGAGTAAATATTGATTTTTATTTACGGTTCCACCTTTTGGCCAGGCTCGAGAATGTCAATAATCTTGCAGTTTTCCCTACACAATCTAAGACGCGGATGTTGTGTTTTAAACAGACATTTAGTTCTATGATTCTTTTTCCATATTTAACTTTCGAAATGAACTGTGAAATCTTTGGAAAACACTCTTTTGTTCCGTCTGTACACATTGGACTTGGGTGTGAAAACCCTGAACGGTCACAAGAACATGTGAAAATGTACCTTTTCAAGGTTTGCTGACATTTATGTGCATTTATGCGATCATCGTTCCACCCAGAGAGCGCCTGTGCTGCCAGCATTACAGTTTTGCTGAAGGACGCTCAGAGAAAACAGCTACTGATTAGCTGTGAGGAGTTGAAACGAAAGCCTGCGCGCTCATCTACTTCACCATCGCAAGGTGAATTTAACTGTATTGCACACTCAGCCTGCCTCTCTCCTTGCTGTGTGCGTTTCACCTAGAGGTCACCCAACGGCCAAAGCCACTGACACAATGAAACTGGAGGCGGGCTGTCAAGTGTGAAGCCGATAACAATGCTGCACCGAGGGTGGCGGTTCACCATCTCAGATGCTTTTATTGACGTGCTGAGTAACACTCTTTATTTCGCCCTTTTTTTTCTCACTGCTGCAGTGTGGAGTCCAGTTTTCAGTGGAAACCTGAGAGTGCTGAGCATGGATCCTGCAGAAATTAAAGTAGAACTCTCTTCTAACAGCTTTTGTTTTTTTCCGAGAATAACACAAATATTCACACTTTTTGACATGTTTGGCAAAGAAAGCTGTCTTCCACCTTAAGGCGGCAAAACTTGTTTCTCGCTGACTGTGGTGTGTTCTGGTTAGTCTCAAATTCGAAACTGCCAGAGATGAACAGCTCCCGTCATGCAGCGACACATACGGGCACAAACAAGACCGGGAACGAACAGGGATGTGGAAAAAGAAGTTTATTGTCAAAGCTTGTCATAAGATTGAAAAAAAAAAAAAAACAAAAAACAAAAAAAACCTGAGCCTTGTAAGACTCTCACATAGAAACCACTTTCCTTGACAGAGTTAGACACCGCTACGTGGGTGAATACAGACGAGAAATGCCGTCACGTCTACATTCAGGGCCACAATCTTAGTGCTGATGAAAAAAAAAAAAAGACAAGTAAACAGGATCACTTAGAAAGAAAAAAAAAGAGAGTTGAGAAATGCTTTTATTCAAAGCATCCAAACATTTAACACCGACAGAATAAATAATGTTATGAGGAATAAACAGAAGAACGATTCCTAAGCATTCTTGTGCCGCACTGCTCGAAATACAGAAGCGCTGTATCAGATAATCACTCCAGCAGGTGATTAAGGTTAATTTATCGATCAGAAATTATTCCCTCTACAGTGCATCAAATGATACAACTTGTGTATTTGTGCACCGGCTGATTTATTTTTGGGAGCTCAAGCCTGAAATTTGATAAATATTGGGGCATTTAGCAGAAAAACAAAACCCTGACCCATCTAGAGAGTGAAAGACAAGCGAGTAGAAACGCTTAAAATGCTTCACGTATGTAAATCCTCCTTTTTTCTTTTTTTTTTAACACGAATTTTCTTCCCAGAAAAATTTTTTGCACAATTCCTCCACATACGAGTCATCTTCCTTTTCATCCCAACAAGTTTCCACAGGCCAGGTTCATATCCCTGATACTGCCGACAGCCTTCGGGGGCAGGGAGGGGGAGGGGTGAGTGGATGAACAGGAGCAGAGAGGATTGTCTGACCCGCACACACCTTTTGCATTCTGGAGACGGGGGGGGGGTGGGGGGGAGCCTGGCGCCAGGCAAGCGGAGCCCTTTCTGATTTTGCAGAGAGAAGTGAGAGAACGACTATGTACAGGCCATGTTTCTCTATTCTCTTTGGTCAGTCTTCACATTATTTACAAATAAAAAAATACTCCAAATGAAGCGCCGGCCGCCCTCAGTTGGCACGAGCCATGCGCGTTTCTGCTCCGAAGTAGTTGAGCATCGTCTGGACGAGCTCTGGGAGGTCGTAGTCGTGTTTCCAGCCCCAGTCCTTTCGTGCGTTGGAATCATCGAAGTTCATTGGCCAGCTGTCGGCTGAGAAGAAACGCATCAAGAGAAGAGTTCAATGAATTTTTATATTTCTAAACAGATGAGAAAACCCTTGATCTTTGTCTAAAATGACCAGAAGTTCACGGTGGCTGAAGTTGGCATACTTTAAACAAACACTGCTGACATATCTGGCTTTGTTGACTTTGTTATACAAGAGAGGGATTCGAACTGCTCGCTCGGCAGAATATAAAGGTCAAAGGTCAGCGTCCAACGGATCAAAACGTGTCTCACCGATGGCCTGTCGTACGTGGTCCACGTCGTACGTCACCTCCAGCTCCGGCATCTGCTTCTGGAGCTCCTGGGCCAGCTCCTCCGGGGTGAAGCTCATGGCGTTGATGTTGTAGGTCCTCATGCTGAGCGTGTCGGCCGGCGCCTCCATCACCTCCAGCGTGGCGCGCAGGCAGTCGTCGATGTACATCATGGGCAGCCGCGTGTCGGGCTTCAGGTTGCACTCAAACTTGCCGGTTTTGATGGCGTCGTGGAAGATCTGGACGGCATAATCTGTTCAGAGAGAGGAAGGTATAATTAGTAAAGCAATAGGCTTAGAAAACGGGAGTTCAGCAGCAACTGCCTGTCATTAGGGTGGAGAAGCCTTCGGGGCGAGTCGGCTGACTTAAAAATAAAATGGAGCGCTGGTTACATAACCAACTTCTAACCTGACAGAAGAGTTACAGGAAGCAGGTGTCCATGAACAGTGGAGCCTGCTGCCTGCTCAGATTCACTGATATCTCCTTACCTGTCGTGCCGCCGCCGGGTTGAGAATCAGCCGAGATGATTCCCGGGTAGCGGAGGCAGCGGAAGTCCAGCCCGTAGCGGTGGTGGTAGTACTGTTCAGACGGGACGCAGTTATTACCCAGAAATACACGTCTGTCAGTGATGAGAGGAGTCATTCAGAGCGGACGTCGGTCTCACCTCTCCCATCAGCTCGGCGTGAACTTTGGAGACGCCGTAGATGGTGCGGGGTCTCTGCACGCACAGGTCCGGCGTGGGGTTTCGGGGGGAGGTGGGGCCGAAGGCGCCGATGGTGCTCGGGACGAACAAACGCAGGCCGTGCTCCGCCGCGATGTCCAGGATGTTGTGAAGGCCTGAGGAAGCGGCGCAGACACACGTGCATGAGCAAACTGCTGCTCAGGGAACGTTTCAGGGAGAATTTCACTGATGAAAAACACTGAAGAGTCACGAGTTCGCTCACCGGTGATGTTAACGGAGCGTGCCAAGGCCACATTGGCTTCTCCGACGGCGCTGAGGAGGGCGCTGTAGTGAACCAGCCAGGTGATGCGGTTGTTCACCACAATTTCCCGCAGGTTCTTGTAGTCCAGGATGTCTGAGTAGATGAAGGGACCTGAGAGAGGAGACAGAAAGGATCCAATAGTTTCTAGAGTTCAAACTTCACAGAAATGTGGAGTAATTAGAGCAAAACCTCAAGAAAATCAGCTTTTACAGTCCTGACCAACTGTCTGGGATGCGGTTGAGTGAAGCAGTGTCTTATTATATTTTTTTGTATTTGTTTCCATTTTGCCAAGTCACTCTCTGTTCTTGTAATTTAAAGTATTGACCTAAAGCAAATTTCTGGAAACTGTGACGTCCACTGGAGTATAAATAAAAGAAAATCAATACTGAATGACGACGTATTTACTGATGTCGTGGCTGATTGGAGAAAAAAGTCTGTGAAACATTTGTAACATATGAGCAGCCTTTGTTGCCCAGTCCCTGAACTTTTTGGAGGTTTAGTCAATAGACAAACAATTTAAACCTTGTTATCAAGGATTATTACCCAGCTCTTTGGGTACCATCCAAGTCAAAGCCACGTTGCAGGACATGAGTTTGATTTAATTTTGCACCTATGGACTCAGATCTGTGGGATTTCCTCATTTGCGATGAAACACTATATGTAGAAACTGTGTTTCACATGAGTGTATGTGACTCACCGCTGTGGTACACGTTGCTCGAAGGTTTCCTGATATCTGACAGAATGACATTGTTCTTCCCAAACCTTTTCCTGCGAAAAAGCCCACATTATGCAACGTCAAAAAACAGTCAAACAATCCCGTGACAGTTTGCGTAAAAGCTGACAACAGCTGGAGGCGAGTCACACTCCTGTGTGTCACTAAACAAATTCTTACCTCAGTAATTTGGCCAGCCCAACCCCGAGCTGTCCCAGACCACCTGTGGGAATGAGAAGCACACAGACAATGAATAAACTTCAATTAAGAACTATTAACACTAAAGTAAACAGTATTTACCATCCAAGCCCAGCGTGCCGAGTTTACCTGTGATGAGCACCTTGGGGTGGTCTGTCTCGGAGAAGGACACGGAGTGGAAGCTGGCATCAGACGTCACCTGACGTGGGGAGAAGCTGATGCTGCGCACCGCCACTGTCAGGGGCTGACAGCCACACCCTGGGGTGCCGAGCAGGGCCTGCTGGGCCACCTTGCTGAGAGTTCTGATGACAGGCATGCTGGTACCTGCAAGAGCAAAAACGTGAAGGATTTTGAATTCCAGTCTTCTCAGATGACTTATTTAAAAGAGATTTTCAAAGCTGGTGTTTGTCATTCCAGTCTTATAAGATGTGTTCATCTGGCATCGTCTGATGGTCGAAGCTGTTCTGTGTCAAGTGTTTTGGGCTCGTTTCCAGGACAAACAGACACAAACAGACTCAGCGACCGGACAGGGGATTTGGAGACGCAACTCGGCTTGCATCGATTTCAAGCTGCTCTCCAAATGACACCAAAGTTTTGGGAAAACGTCCTTAGTTTTGGGGGAAAAGTTGCGTCAGCGTGGGATGACACGTCGGCGACAGTCGAGGACAAATGACAGACTTCATGCAAATAAAACCAGCGCAGCGCACCGCAGCGCAGCGCAGCGACGCAAACAATGCGCACCTTTGTCCTTCAATCACAGACATTATGTTTAACAAAAACTTACATCTTCTACACAAGGAACGCCAAAACGCATTAAAATAATCATAACACTTATGATAAAACAGCCCATCTTTGTGTCTCGTTAATTATATGTTCTTCAAGTTTAGCGCAACGCATCATTTCGGAGGTGGACTCACCGCGAGGACAGGGTGCTCCCAAAAAAAGGAAGGAGCAGAGTAACTTGAGAGTATTTATACTGCCCTGCCTTCAGCAGGGGCCAATCAGGGAGAGAGGGCGTGCAGGAGAAAGCAGCAGAGGAAACGGTGCCAAGATCAGGTGGCGGGGATTATGTATCTCCAAACATTTGATGATTCACCTGTTATTACGGTTTTCAACTTATTTTGGGTGGAATTTGAAGAATTAAGCGGAGATCATTTCAAGTTAAAGCGAACATTTAAAAACTAGTTTAAAATAATATTATGAGAATTCCTAATGAAAACGCTTTGTTATATGGGAAGTCATATCCATCTCTCCCCCACAAACACGGTTCACAACAGTTGCGCAACAGGAGCACAGACTTGCCCCCCCCCCCCCCCCCCCCCCCAGCCCCGCCCTTTCTGCTGATGCCGCGCGTCAGGGCGCATCTCCATGAGATGAAGATTCCCTCGGTCACAATAACTCCTCTGACCTCCCGCTGCTTCTCTGCACCCGATCACCCCGAATAAGCTGCCAAAGTGATTAATAAGTGAGAGGAGCCTCTCTCTTTTTTTTTTTTTTGTGATGTAAAGCGTCTCTTTTCAAATGGAGAGCAAGGAGAGGCAGACTGCCACCCAGACAAATGAAACCAGGCCAGTGAACCGGGCTGAGGCTGCGCTGGCGCACGGCCTGAACCCTGCGCGTCACGGTTACACCATCCAATAGACCCTGCTCGAGAAGGGATTTCAGTTTAGTTAAAAAAAAAAAAAAAAAAAACGGAGAGGGTTTCAGAGACAGAAGCATTGTAACCTTGCAGCTGAGCACGTGTTCGTGGCACAACTGAGGCTGCGATCGCGTAAAATAAAAAAAAAATCAGACGAATTTTATTTTGTGGCTATTTAAATGCCAAAAGAAATTCTGAATGTATAGCGGAAGTAGTTTTACTTACTAGTGAATATTTATGAGTATAATCAGTCCAAGAAAAAGAAAAAGAAGAAAGAATCCAGTCCGGCTCGTTCCTCTGGGAAAGATGCTTCTTCCTCCTCGCGCGGCTCCCGTCGCTCCTCTGCGCTCTGACGCGATGCCGGCTGTGTTATCTCCGTCCTGTGTTGCATCAGCTGCGCCTTCAAGTTATATATCAGCGGCCATCTGCTTTCAGGGGAAGCCGGCTTTCGCCTGGGATTGGTGGAGCGCCGGAGGTGCGGTCCCCTCACGGCTGACCACTCCTTCCCACGCAACGTCACCGACGCCCGGTGCGCCCGGTCCGGCTGCGCGTCCCCGGGCAGGGGATACCTGCCAGAGGTGATCGGTCCCGTGCGTGGTCAGGAATACACTTTTAACTGTAAGGAGAAATGCAGAAAAAAACCGTAAAAGTTTGTAACCAAAGAACAAAAAAACAGTGAAATGAGTATTTCTTAAATGTACACAAAACAAAATGTACTTTTATTAAAGTAAAATAGAAGAGAATGGGTTATGAATGTGCAAATAAATACAGGCTTTACTCATATCAGCATTAAAAGGATGAAATTAACAGAAAAACAGCAACAGTATTTACAAGAAGCACTCAGTATTTTAACAATAACCTAGTTTTGTAACTGATGTAACCATAGTTTTGTTTGAGCACTTTTCACCTCTCTTTGCACCTCTCGTGACAATCAAACTATTGAAGTGTGTTGAGCTGGACTGGATTGTTCTGCTCCTCCCATGCTGACAGGTAAAATATTGAAACCAGTTTTCAAGAGTAGATCTGTTTGTTACACAGCTGGCATTAATTACTGTCATGACCCTGATCAAGGCAGGATTTATTGCAGAGCGGTTTGCCAAATGGAAAGGTTAATGTGCATATAATGTTTGTATGAAGGCAATAATTTGATTGTGGCACACTACTGTAATTTGTAACACTATATAACAACCTTTTTAAAGTCTTCTTTCATTCAACAACTTTTTATTGGTGACACATCTATAAAAGCTTCATACTAAGGATAAATATAAATAACCAAAGTGTTGTTGATTTTGTGTGCATGAGGAAAGTTTTTCCTGAAATATTTGAGGACTACAATAATAAATCAGTGAAAATATTTTTGGATAAGCTTATGACTGCCTTACAATAAGATGACTGATTAAATGCAAGACTGGGGGGCTTACCTGTGTGGAGTCTGCATATTTTCTAAGTGTGCAGACTCAGTAGTTTGAAGACAGACATATTAATGACCTGTCTGAATAGATGTAGAAGTTTATAGGTGCGTGTGTTCAGTGTATGTGTGTATTGTCATGTGTTTGCTCTGTGGTGGACTGACCACCTGTCCAGGAGGATCTCTGTTACCCTGAAATCATCTGGGATCACTTCCGACATCCTGTCAGGCTAAGTTGGATAAAGAGTGTGTGGAGGCACCTGCTGGATAACTCTCTTCACCACTGAAATAGATATTTGTCATTGATTTGATCGATCAACAATCATTTTCAGTATAAGCAGTGTGTGGTTTGTTTGGTCATTCAGCTGCATCACTACGAAGCACAAGTATTGCACAGCCTCAGAAGCAGCCCAGCTGTCAAACACAACCCCACAAAACAAATAAGCTCACATGTTTCTAGAGACGCAAGGTCTACACCCTCCATCCACTGATCCATTGATCCATTCCATACTAGAATCATTTTTAAGGACAAATCTTCACAGCTGTAGATTCTGTCCAGTCTGGCAGCAAAAGCGAGACGTGAGCCTGTGCAGCATCTTTGATTTGAATCAATTCATGTTTATTGAGTGAAAGGTCTGATGCCAGTGTGTACACACCCCTCTGCATGACTTTGAGATTTGTTTGCAGTAGATAGCAGGGAGCCAAGCTGGCCGGCGGGCTGTGGGAGCGGAGGGTGGGCTTCCAGCTCTTATCTGAGTGGTGGACGGGTGCACACCCCCCGTGGCTGTCATCACCGGAGAGGAAACGGCTGCCTCAAAAAAACAAGTTAATCTGTAAGCCGACACACTTTCGACCAAAACAGAATATTTCTAAGAAATAACTAGAATGAATCAATTTTAAAAAAAAGAACTGCTTTTACCTCAAAATGTTTCAAAACAACAAAGTTCTAACAGTAACTGTGCTTATAATGATGCAGGAGTGTGAAACAACAGCCTCTGTCTTTGTATTTGTTATGAAAGAATGAAATCGATAATGAAGTCTGAAGTTTTCTGCCCTCAGGATGACACTGCCAGTCCTCCAGGAGAAGGACTGTAAACACTGCGTCCATCATTACATGCCAGCCCGCAGCAGCTGATCCCGGTCTATTTATTCTCCAGTCATCTCATCAGGTGATTGTTTCATCAGCAGTGCTAACATATCTGGAGAGGTGGCCGAGGGCGACGCAATCCAGGGGGCGGGGCGAAGAGGGAAACATAAACATGTTACCTGCCTTTATAGGAAGCACCTCTAGATTAAAAATAACCATGACATGCAATGTCCTATAGATATTATTTTAAAAGCAATCAAAGTTTACACGTTGTATGGTTGTGAATTGGCGTGTGACAACTGGGAGGTCATTTTTCCTTCCTGTGACTTTATTCTGAAACCATGAAGGCTTTTCCATTTAGCGCTCTGGAGGTCAGGCAGGTGCTTCGAGTTTGGTCGTAAAAAGCGCCACATGTCGAGGCTCGAAACTGGGAATCTGGAAGGTGGAGGTAAGATTCCAGAGAGTTGAGGAGAACTACAAACTCTGATTCCAGGAGACTTGTGGGCATTATTCCATGTGTTTCACCAAGAAATTCACATTCAGTTAGTTATTTGAGTGAAATATAATGTTGTACCAGAACGAAAGCATCAGACTGGCTCCAAATTTGAGAAACAACATCCTTAAACATGCAGCCATAATGATAGCAAAAATAAAAAAAAGTCATTACAATTTCATCTTTTGTGCTATAATTTTATTTGCTTGAAAACATAAAAAAAAAAATTTAAATTATCTGAACAGAAATAGACTGTTACAAGCATCAGATCAGCCCTGATAACCTTAAACACATTTTATATTCTTTTTTTTTTTTTTTGAATTTCTGATTTTACAGTAAGGCATTGCACATTGTGGAGAGGTTCAACAAACCAAAGAGGTTACTTGCAAAACAGTACAATAATTTCTGCTCAAGCAACAACAAACACAGGATATTGTGTATAATGCAAGTATAATAAACATCTTCCATTGTGAGTCACCCCGGTAATCTGGCGGGACTCATTGTTTTCGCTCATGCACACACAAAGCATGGAGGTGAGGCGTCTTTTTGGCTGACAGGAGACGAAGTAAATAGTGCACACAAGAAATACACATGTAAACTTTTTTTCCCTTTGTAATGCGTTTTAAAGTAGTGGCTGGAATAAGCTGATATTAGTGTGGTTAGCATAAAACTTTAGAAAAGGTTAAAGGTATTCTAATCAGAATTAAACGAACGGAGATTATGCAACAAGCACTACTGGCCAGTAATTACAGTACTGTAAATGTAAAGCTTGATAACAGCACGATCAATAACAGCACTGGAGGAGGAGATCGGCCGTCTCCACAAGAGTCCAGGTGCAGACTTCAATGCAAGACCACGGCACGATTTCAAGTTTGAAGACAGAGAAAATGTTTTTAAAAGCAGCTTCACTCACAGCTGGTCAGCACTGACTGAAAAAAACAAACAAACTTTATGCCAGATATGGAGATATAATCAGAAAATCATATCTGTAAAACTGGATTAAAAGGTGATGGCGTCACATGCAGAATATAGTAAAGATTCACACAAAGTGCAGTAGTTCTTGAAAACGTATAACTTAGATATGCATTTGTCAAGATAAAGGAATCATCTTAATTATTATACAACTCTGGTCTTTAAAGCAAATGAAGTATTTTCACCGTTGGAGCAGTCGGACCCGTGTGACTGAAGCCTTGCCTCTGTCACCATGACAACCAAACTATCGGCACTCTTTTTTTAAATATTGCTGCTGAGGATATTCTAACCTGCTGATGAAACACGGGGCAACGGCTCGTCCTTCAGAGCCACATGAACCGAAGAGTCAACATGATCCCTCAGGTTTGAATGAAGCACGAAACACACAGCGAGGTCTGGAGTCTGGGGGAATCACTGCATCATGAGGTTGCGCTAACTTGTGGCCACTGGAATGTTCAGAAACAAACTGATAAATATGCATGATTTTTTTTTTTTTTTTTCCAGATAGGCATTATATAAACCCATTATACAGTCCTGTGGGTGTCGACCGTACCTACACATCTTCTGTCATCTCAACGTGAGGCCAAGTCACGTGCCGCCTTCCAGCACCCTATATGTTGCCATAGTTACTCCGCGGCGCTCCAGTGCTGGATACATTCATCAGGATATTTGGTGAAAACGTGGACCCTGTGCACCATTCCTCCGCGCCGAGGAGATGGTTTTAGTGTACGTGGGTGAAAAGCGAGAGCGCGACTGCAGAGGTTAGATGAAATCAGATGACCGGTCAGCGTGCATGGATTTAAATCTACATGTGAAGGGAGTTTAGAAGATTACATGAAGCAAATTTAGTTTTCAGCATTAATCCAAAGGATTCGGATATTTAGTTTAGAGATATTTTCCTCTAACTTTGTGTAGAAAGACAATAAAGCAAAGCATTTCCTGTTTGTGAGGTTTCAGTCCACTGAATTATGACTATTGTTTAAAAGCTGATGGATGAAGGGAGATGTATTTCAATTACAGCTTCTTTTTTTTTTTTAATATCTGAATATAACTTGCAACTGGCTGGGAACAATCTGTTTATATCAAATGACTGTCACTTTATCTCCTTCCATCTTTTGCTTTTTCCCTTTTGGCAGACATTTGTCTTTATGGTGTGTGCAGCAGAGGATCTTCAGTTTCAAGCTGGGCCAGCTGCCGGCGCAAGCTGTTCACTTTGTTCTGAAGTTCCTTGTTGTACTCGATGATGTGTACCATTTCTTCATAGGCCTCATCCAGACTCCTGGAGGAGCGGTTCCAGCGAAGAAACACTCCTGGATGTGAAAGAAAACAAAACAAGGAACTGAGACAAGAGCAAAGAAACATTTTCTTCTATCTTATAAGTCATTTAACTCAGCATGCTGCAAAAAACATGAGATATTTAGATGACAGAACAAAAGGTACAGGAAGGCAGCCATTATGTTCATCGGCTGTAAAAATCAGGCTCATCAACAGTCTCGCAGTGGATGGAGGATCTTCAGAGATGTGCTGTATGACTGGAATGTACCATACGGCGGTTATAAAGGGAACAAAACAAGGCAATCACCTGAGCGAGTGATCACAAATCAAAATGTACTGGCTCTCATGGCAGAGCCGCAGATATCTCAGCTGGTGTCTCACTGCTGCGTTGTGTTGTGTCGGCTATTCTCAAGAAATTTGTAAAAAAAGAAAAAATCTATGTTTTACTTGAAATTTTCACTATTTTCTTGGTGGTCTGTCGGGCCGGATTGGAGCCTCTTGTGGGCTAGTTTTGGCCCACTTGCCTTATGTTGGACACCCCTGTATTAAATCAGTAATCAGAAAAACTTCATGAAAACCATATGACACGGAAATATCTGAACTATTCAATGTTGACATTGTGGTTTTCAACTATTGACACCAACCTTTAATGGAAGCGCAGACCAGATCAATTACATTTATTAATTTTTCTACTAATCTAATTTAAACAGTGAAACTTTTCATATATTTTGGATTTATTACACAAAAAAGTGCCAAGATTTTTATTTTTGTTATTCTTAAAAATGTAAAGTGTCTCCAAATGGGACAACATTTGATAAGATATTTCAACCAGATGCAAAATTAATCACAATTTTTACATTCAAACTTAGAAAATACTGGAAATGTTTTTAATTTATAGGTGAGTCAAAATAACTAAAAAAAAAAAAGTCAACAACGGGATATTCTGATGCTTTAACGTGAGACTGTAGTCAGAGCTCTACATTACATAAGGAAATTCCAGATTTGCATTTGTGTGAGAGTTCGACTGCATCAAAATGTGTGTGACATAAAGATAAGCACGAGGCCTGGAAAGGTGTGTGTGTGTGTGTGTGTGTGTGTGTGTGTGTGTGTGTGTGTGTGTGTGTGTGTGTGTGTCCTCATATGACACAGGTGACAGATTTGAAACAACAATCTCAAGTTTGGTGGTTTGGTTTTCTCTGGCGCCCCCTGTGGTGATCAGCTGTACTACACCCTATCCACACATTCTCTGGACAAAAAAACAAACAAAAAACAAAAAAAAAACAACAACAGAAACTTGTTCGTTTTCTTGATGTGCCAAAAACAAAGTGAGTTCAGGCCAGGACATTTTAGACTCCTGTGAAGAGACAGGGTGAAAAGTGAAACAAAGAGAGGTATCCATTCAACTCTTCTTGTTGAGAACAAGGTGTGAGAACTAGCAAGACGTCTGCTGGAAAAAGAAAAAAAAATGTTTTTTTGAGTATTCACGCAGCTTCAATCAGAATAAGCTTCCTTGAATTTGCACCGAACACCATAAAACTCATTGAATTCCAACACTCGACCTCAGACTGCGCATTGACAAAAATATCCTCCTTTTCAGTTTTTCCTGAATCAGCCTGCTGAGTAAATGTGGTTCATGAGTGAGGAGGAGTCACTGGACAGGCAGCCTCCGGTTTTGCCTTTGTGATTTGGGGCTGCGACTGTGCGTCACCTTCTGAGAGGGAGCCGCGTCGGGAGGCCGTCTCGTGCTCCTATGTCATTTTCCACTTCATATAGGAAGAGGGTGTGACTGAGGCTTTATGCTGCGGCAGCCAGCCTGAACCGAATGACCCAGAGAGTCTGGACTCCTTCCCCCAACGCAGCCATTCTCCCCCGGCAAATGTCTCACGAACTTCAGACAAACGTGAACCATCAAATTTAACCAGAAACCACCAGAGGAATGCTCCCTCACACCCCGTCGTTAACGCTTTAAACTCCTGCTGTGGTTTTTCTTAGCGTCACAGTAACCTGTCAGCCGTTACATTTGAACTCGGAAGCTTTTACAACCACTGGGGAAACCACTTTCCTTTAAAGAACATCGAAATTACTGAACATTTATGTCACAATATCTGCATGAAAACTGGCGACTTCACTCATAGTCATGTTGTCAGAGTGAGTTTGTAAAAACATGCAGAACGTAACAGCTATAGGAGAAGGTTTTTAGATATTTCACTGTATTTTGTGCCTGAAAATAAAATGAAAATAGGTTTTATGTTGACATTTTAATAATTTTCAGAAGTAATTGTTTCCTTTTGTGAAAACATAGGCATTTTCACCATGTCTTTCTAAAGAAAGACGTCAGTCTGGTTTTAGGATTATTTTAAGACATTTAAGATTTTAAATGACATCAGGTGGAATTTAGCTCATAAAAATCTCACTGTGTTGGTTCTACTGGACCTGAATGCTTTTGACACACTTTATTAAATATACTGAGACACCTGGTGGGCCTCTCTGGTACTGTTCTTAGCTGGATCAGTTCTTGATAAGGTTCCTCAGGAACCCATGAAATTAGGTGTGGTGTTCCACAGGGCTCAATTTTAGGTCCCATTCCTTTTAACCTACACATGCCTCTTCTTGGGGACGTCATCAGGAGACACGGCATCAGTTTCCATAGTTACGCTGATGATACTCAGCTGTACATCAGTTTCCAGAGTTACGCTGATGATACTCTGCTGTACATCAGTTTCCATAGTTACGCTGATGATACTCAGCTGTACATCAGTTTCCATAGTTACACTGATGATACTCAGCTGTACATCGCTGTGTCTCCTGATGACTCGGGGCCAATAGAATCCCTTCTTAACTGTATTTCAGGCATCAAGTCATGATGGCAGTGAATTTCCTGCAGCTCAACCAGGACAAAACTGAGGTTTTAGTTATCGGTCCTGAAGGCCAGAGAGAGAAACTTTTATTAAAACTACAAGGTTTTAAAACAGCACGATCTGTACAGAATCTAGGAATGATTTTTGGCTCTGAGCAGAATTTTAGCCCACATATATAACAAAGATTGATTGAAATTGGTCTTTTTGATGTTGTTTTATATTTTAAATGCTGTAAAGCACTTTGTGTTGTTTGTTTAAATCTGAAAAGTTCAATACAAATAACATTTGATTGCTTGATTGATGCAACAAAAACTTCAAAGTTTGATTTTAAAGGTCATTATGGCACTAATTTACTGGTTCACAACTACTCAAGATGAAATTATGCTGTATATATTTCTATTTTCCCAAACTAAAAGTTCTTAAAGAATATATTTTTAAATTGTTTTTTCCTCAGAGACATTGGAGATTGAGTTTGTGCTGGGGGGGGGGGGGGACACACATTTTTGATTGCAAAATGAAAACGTCACCCAAGCTGGTGAACTGTTCAGTTTACCAAAGTTCAGAGTCATGATTTGCAACTTTTGCCTTCTCATCTTCTATGTATAAACTCAAGCTTCCAGCAATATCCATTGCTTATCTTTTTTTAATTAATTTTTAGCAAACGTGCTGAAACAGATTTGCATGTCCTTCTCCAGGTAATCTAGTTCCCTCCTGAAGTCCAGAAAAACTAGTTCTGGGTTAATCGGTGACTCTGAAATTGCCAAAAGGTGTGACTGTGAATGTGTCTGTCTCCCATTGTTTTTGTTTGCCCAGCAATAATCTGGCCCCCTGTCTTCTTATAAAATAGCTCATTCTGCATCCAGATGATCTGTTATGTAATCTGTTAACTGTTGTGGGGATGCGGTCATCGACACCTTCGTCCCTGCTGGCTCTTTTCTGGCACACAGCGAACCTTCTCCCAAACAAAAACAAAGTATTTCAACAGTCCAAAATCTTAAATCTCAACTAATTTCAGTTTTCAGCCTGTTCAATTCAGTCAGAGACATGTTTGTTCCCGTCTGGACGCGCTGCAGACATGTGCCGGGCTCTAATGTTGTTGCTACAGATCCGTCAGGAAGGGATCCGGGACACTAAGATTAGCCCGCTAAATGAGAGCCGGTAGTAAAGCATTCCTCACCACCCGGCGTCAGCTGTGCTCGAGTGTCAGGGAGGATACATCCAGCCGCGGACCATAATAAGAAAAACAGGAAGGCCGCGCACATCAATGCCGTGCGCGACGTGCAATGTGCTGAATGCTGACAATGCAAAGTCTGGTCGTCACCTCTTTACGTAACGCTGTTCGGATCACTGAATGCCCAAATGAAATGAAGGTTAAACTGTGAGGCTATATTTGTTCATGCAGTTTGACAGAGCACATATAAATCCAGAGAGTCACTATATTATTCTTAAAAATCATTACTTTTAAATGCAGTGTTTACATTGTTCACACATCAATGTAAAGCAGATTTACGTTTTATTTGGAGTGAAAATTAATTCTTTACCATAAAAAAATCCTCCTTCACACAGTAAATTGACATTTCTTTGAATCTTTCCAACCATTCCCTGATAAACTGGGTGCAGATAAACTCGCTGCTTTCATTCCAGATACAAAACTCCTTATTTCAAATGAAGAGAATCATCTGCAACAGACCCCAACACTCTCATCATCTACTGAGCTCTTATTATTTTTCACAAATATCATACAAGTCATAATGCAGAATCACTGCACTTACTTTTAGTTTGTTATTCATTTGTTCCTCAGCATATACCACTGTGAATACAACAGTTTGACTTCTAGGTTGGTGCCCCCCTGAGAAATGTTTCTCGGTTGAAACAAATGTGGAAAAAAAAGAAATAAAATGAAGGTTTACAGTTTCTGTTACGGACATAACAAATGTAACTTAAAAAAAACGTGTGCACACTTGAAAACTTTAAAGAAAGAACACATACTACAGTATTTACAAGTCAATTGCAGGGTCACCAAGTGACCCTTGTTCTGAAGTTCTGAAGCAATGTCGCCCTCTAGTGGTGATATTTCACAGCCTTCAAACTAAATGTTGGAAGAGACTTTCAGCAGCACACCGCTCGGTATTGTCACCAACTACTGACAGTAAGAATAATATTGGCTTTTTTGCATCAACGCTGTGAGTTTGTACCTCTTCTCACTCCAAATATAAACTCATAACACGAGTCATGAACACAGATTGATGAAAATTAAAGCGCCGTCTTCTTGAAGACGCTTTAAGTCTTATTAACTGACTGATGAAAGCAGGTTTTCTGAGTCAGGAACTTTGTTTTTATACCTTTGAACTTCAAGTGTGTTACATAGTAATTAAAAATGTTCTCTGTGTGACAAAAGGCAGTCGGAACCTCTAATCATTTCCTCTCTTAAAGGAAAATATAACTATTTTTTTTTTAATCAGGCTGACCTTAAACAATGTCAGAGGATGTAAGGATTTTTGAGTGATTGTATTTTTCAGGTAACAATGTTGATTTGATGGAGACTCCAAAATGATCTTTGTTCACTTCCCAGTGGTTTATAATTGTATTTTCACTCATTTTATCCAGGATACAGTCCATGTTCTATATATTTAGGGCAGTTTATTTTTGCTCCAATGTAATCCAAGTGAAGTACTGTCTCCTTTCCAGTCTCAGTCACTGAATGTGCTTCTGAAAGCTTCCTACCTTCCCACAGCAGCAGACTCTGAGGGGCGACAGAAGGCCAGATCACGAGACTGTTTGCCTCGTAGAGGGGGTTGGTGAAGTGTTCCAGCTCCTGGGGTCGATTCACCCATGACCACAGGGAGACCGTCTTCTCAGGCAGAGACAGTCTGGCTCTTTAAAAAGAAACAAAAAGGAGAGTTAAGCTTCAGCTTCGGGAACAGCGGGTCCCAGCAGTTTCTAATAGTCGGCTTGTGATTTGCAGAACAGCACAGATGTGGATTAATGACAACCATTAAGCTGAAAGAAAAGCTTTCCTCCATTAAAACTTTGGAGGTGACTTGAGTTAAACATTGCTCATCTATGTTAGCAATGATGCAGTTTTTCGTGATCTAGATCAATAAATCAAAGGCATATATGCAGGATGATCAGACATATTGAGCTAAGACATCTGGCTATTGCACACGATTGCTCTTATTATGGAACCAGTCCAGTTGTACATTAGCCAGCTGCAGACTGACCTCTCAGCTGCGCTGTTGCCCAGGAATGTACCGAACTGAGAGGCATAGGCGTGCTCGAACAGCAGCACCAGGAAGCTCTCAGTGAATTCAAAGGAGCAGGGAAACTGGCGGAGGATCTGCCACACGCAGTCCAGGAAGAGCAGGAAGACGGGCGCTTCCTGGCGAGGCTTGCTGTTGGAGTAGGCAGACTGAGCACAGCGCTGCTGGAATGGATGACCTGCCTGTAGGGAGAGAGGATTCATGAGACAAAACACGAACATCGAAGTCATCGGACATGATATAATGTATGGGAAACCTATTTTGTAGAAGAAGTGCACAGTAAAAAAAGAAAACGAGTGGCTCAAAGTGTGTAAATACTCAGCAGCTCATTTCATCAATAGGAGGGGAAAGAAAATCTCAGTGAAGGTCACCTGGAGCCACTCTCGCTCCACTAGACCCTGGAAGCCTTTGATGGTCCTGCAAGCCGGATCAAGGATGATCTGAGCCAACGAGGTCACCTGGAGAGTGGAATCTGTCCCTTCTGTGCCGTGAACAAGCACCGAGGCTCCCTCCCTGAAACCAGCACACATCCAGACAGGCGATCAGCACGCCACCTGCCTCACTGCTTAGCATTTAATGGTTAACAAGACAACAGGCCGATCGAGCATCTGTTCCCCGACCTGTCAATGCACTGGGCAGCCAGGCAGGCAGTGGTGAGGATCTCCTTGACGTGAGTCTGCCAGCTGGAAGCTTCTAGCTTGCTTAACCAGCGGTCCATGCTGTGGGACTGGTCATTACAAGCCTCCACCAGCTTAATCAGGCTCTCCTGCAGGACGTTCGACCTGGAGATGACAGAATCATACAAATTCTTCTTAATATCTACCTTTCAAAAGCTTTTTCTACCCTGATAATAACCACTCACCTTTCGATGGTTTTGTGGATCCTCCTCCACTGAGGGTAGTTAGCCTCAGACTCGAATCCTCCACCTCGTGCTTTGGCCTGCTGGGCCACGTTGATGGTGCGCGTATCAATGATGTATCCACGTTTCCCCGGCCGCAGGGTGGCATTGATAAGCTTCTCATCCTCTTTGCACCGTCGTCCATTCGTGCCCGTCAGCGGCTGTCCGGCTCGCATCATCACCTGAAAGTGTGGGATCTCTGGATAAATGCAGTTCTCTACATACGCCGCGCAAAATATAAAGTCATGTGTAAATAAGCAGTCCAAGCAAGAGATGAATTTATACTTGTGGCGCTCACCATGCCATTCTTTTTGTGATAGTAGCTGAGGACGGGAAAGCGGCCACCGTGACGGAAAGTAGCAACTTTCCTCAGTGTGTCGTCGTCCACGTCTTTGGGCACGGCCACCAGAGGCGGGTATGACGGACACACACTGAAGTCCTGGTTGACCTCGCTGAGTCTCCACTCGTCCGTCTGAGGGACACAAGTCAAGCAAAAGGGGAACAAAAAAGCAGAAGATTCAAAGAAAAATTCTAATGAAAGGACTTCCTGTTGTGAGTGAACATACAGCAGAGTGAGACAGAATAAATTCACTGATCTTGTTCATACCATGGACTCCAAATCTTTAAAGGCATCCAGTGGAAGAAACGAATTCCATCCATCTTCTAAGACTTCAAACATCGGTCGGTAGAAAAATGGGTACATCAGTGAAACTATATCAAGAGTGGACAGGGCCTACAGAGAGTAAAACACACACTGATTACAAACAGCCTGAAGCATTTTTCATCACTGTGAACACAAACATCAAGCAGTTAATAACGCCATGCAGCAGCCAGGCTCTCCATCACATTCCACCTGAATATCAACATTTGTTTGTTTTTTTTTACCTCAACAGAGCTGGCAATGTTGAGACACTCCTCCATACCAGGGATGTCGAGCTGGATCACCCTCAAGTCTTTGCATTTGACAATGATGCTTCCCAAGGACCCTACAAATCTAAAAGACATTTTCTCAGAAAAGCAGACGGATATCGACGGGACACAAAGGCAGGTATGAGATCTGACGCTCAATCTGGTCAGTTGACGGTCACTGTTAATTTGACGCAAACACTCAGTGGTTGATCGAAACCCAAGAAACCCAATTCAATCGCAGCAACAACAATCAGTAATTCTGCTTTATAAAGACATGATAACATAATACAGTAACTGCAGTATCTCAAAATGTATTTTCTTCTGTTGAAATGCTGTCTGTGCACTCTGATCTGATGCTTTCAACCATGCGATGATAATTGTACCTTTTCTTTTACAATTTAGAAATGCTGCACCATGACGTTGATGGCAGTGAGAGGATAACAGACACAAAAACCAAGCAACGGTCAGATCCTGACCTCTTTTCTATGGAGTCGATGTTTGAGTGGAGCAGCCACAGCTCCTCTGTGTTGTCCTGTCTGGAGGACAGAATGAGGTGATGACCAGTCAGACAGAGGGTGCCTTCAACAGTGGGCAGGAAAGGACGATGTAGGACAACCCCGTCCACCCTGGGTGTCTTTATCAACTCTGCAAACTCCATGATCTGATCAGACGAAACAAAAACCCGAGGGTTTTCAGAAGGAGTGGATATACGCAACCGTAACACACGCGGAAAACACTGCGCATGCACTCAAAACCTATCTGTCATGTATTAAAAATATCAAATGCAAGTCGATGTAGATGGATTAACGAGTAAAAGCTTTAAACACCCGACTGAGAAGTAAAGTCAGCTGATTCAGACGCTGCGGTTAGCTAACAAGCTAATCGCGACAGAAACACAAGAAAAGAATGTCCGCAATTTTCTAATGTTCACTAAAACAACAATAGGATAAATGATATAAAACAAACTGTACAGGTCACGATGTTATTCGTCGGTGTTATAAAGACTGGTCGTAGAATTACCAGCTAGTCCTTTATTTGGATACAGGGCGAGGGCGAGACTGGTACGTTCACAAAAACACACCGACTAGAAACAACATACGTGTAAATATTGGCCGAGTTCGATTACCTACGTGGTTCCTCGTGATTTCTAACGTGATTTTTAGCATGGCTTTTTGTGTATATAAAATTTTTCTTATTACTATTTTAACAACTGTCTTCATTCCGAAGTTTCAGGCTTTGTTTTTCCTCCCTCTGTTGTTGTCTCATTTACACCAAAAGTTAGATTTTGAATGAAGAGTTCAGCTCCCTGGGATCACAACACAACACAACACAACACAGCACAACATATGACATAATGCTGTTCCGATTATGTTGATGCGATAATTTAGATATGTTACTAGTGACTTTTCTTAATAAAATGAATAAAATGGGTTGAAAATAAAGACTTAATGAATATATGTCATTTGCTATTATTGAAGTGCATGTCAAAAATACCAGAGATTTCAAGTGTCATGTAAAGACATATTTTAATGTTATATAAAGTAAAATGTTAGAGCAGCTGTAAGTTCTCGAAAGAATGATTTGATGAAGAAGAAGAAGAAGAAGAAGAAGAAGAAGAAGAAGAAGAAGAAGAAGAAGAAGAAGAAGAAGATGATGATGATGATGATGAAGAAGAAGAAGAAAAAGAAGAAGATGATGATGATGATGAAGAAGAAGAAGAAGAAAAAGAAGAAGATGATGATGATGATGATGATGATGATGACGTGTGTATGTGTGTGCACGTATGCGTGCGTGTCGTTTATGTACTATTCAAGTGCCAGGTCAAAAATATCAATTATGAACACTAGGTGGTAATATTGGAACATTTTTGAGAGAAAACACTGCCAGAGATATTAACTGCATATTTTTTTTCAAAGGTTAAATGTTTGAAATGAAATGAATGAATCAATGTAAACAATGTTGTGTTAAACAGATAAGAGATTGTGAAATAAGTTCATAGGACTCAACCTAGTGATAATATGGCGCCTCTTCATTGATGGGATACGTCAGACAGCAAGGGAACATTTTGTCCTCAAAGTTGATGTGTTGTGATGCAGAGCAAGCACAAGGAATTGAGCAAGTTTCACAAAGGCATGTTGCGAATGAGAAGGTCGTGGCTTCAAATATGAGCCAGGTTTTTCTGCGTGGAGTTTCCCTTTGCATGTTCTCTCCATGCATGTATATGATGGACTTTTGGAATGAGAGGGTTTGAAGTTGCATGTTTTCTCTTCGTTTGCCCTGTGATATTCCCTGTGTGCAGTGGTCAGCATCTACCCAAAAAGCTCCCCTAAAACAAAACAGTGAATGGTCGAAGATATTTAATACACCTGGGGATGGAAGGCTGACTTGAAGTGGCCCGATCAAACAGACTGTAGAATGCTCAAACTGCTGCAGAAGGTAATTCTGGTTCTGATAGAGAGCTGTCACATGTCCACCAACCAGCCAAAATTCCCTTGCTGATCAATTTCTTCTGCTGCAAGCGACAACAAAGGTCAGTGAGCATCAGAACTGGACCACAGAGAAATGTGAAAAGGTGATCCGGGCTGATGGATCACATTTTATTTTACATTACATAGATAGGTCAGTGCATGTTGTGACTTACCAGGGTGATTTTTTTTTTCTTTTTATTTTGATTTGTCCTGCTGGGAAAATTTGGAAATGCTACTTTGATACTTATCACATACAGAAGCAAACCATGCACATCCTTTAAAGCAGGGGTGGGGAACCCTGGTCCTGGAGGGCCGCAGCCCTGCATGTTTTCCATGTCTCCCTGCTTCAATACAGCTGATTGCAATGAGGCTCGTTATCTGGCTTTCTGCTGGACTTGGTCATGAATCTTGATTCGATTCAGGTGTGTTGAAGCAGGGAGACGTGGAAAACATGCAGGTCTGCGGCCCTCCAGGACCAGGATTCCCCACCCCTGCTTTAAAGGAAATGGGATTACCCAATGGCAGTTGTGTCTTTCAGATGGATAAGACACCCTGCCATGAAGTAGAAAAGATTTAGAGATGGTTTGAGAAACATGGCGTATATCACAATAAGAATCTTACAAGGACCAAAACAGGAGAATGGACGTTTTTCAAAAAGAGGGCATTTTTTCTTTTTTTGGTGTTTGATGAAGCGGAATTTACAGAGAGGACAAAATCTGTCAATGATCATCAGAAAATCTCCTTTTCAGGTATCCAGTGAAATGAGCGAAATGACTCCAGGGTCTAGTGAGAAAAGTCTGCGTCAGGTCGAGTGGTGCGCTCACACTTAAGACGGAGGAGGCGGAGGCAGCTCCCAGGAGGAATGTGGGCAGATTGGAGGAGCAGAAGGGGCAACTTGAAAGATGGAGAATTGCAAACAGGAGGATGAAAGCAGAGAAGTCAAATTGCACACCAGAAACACCAGACTAAACATTTTACCTCAAAAATGATAGTGGAGTGAGACATCTATTGACGACACGACGAGCCTGAGCCGAGCTTAAACTGTTTTGATGCTTTACAGGCACCAATTAAACAATCAAGAAAATTACGAAGCCACACACACTCACCTCATGGAGATAACGTTCTAAGTCAATCTTTTAAGATCATAAGTGAACTGCCTTCCCTAAAGGCAGCTGGAGGTTTACTCTACAGAAAGAGGACGCAGCAGGAAGAAGCTGTTGCCTGAGGGTTTCTGTTTTAGTTCTCAAAAGATTGAGGAGATCTACCCGCTGAGATCTTAAAGCATATGAAGGAACCCACATCGACCTTGAATGGAAGCCTCCCAAAGGAGGTGAACACTTTTGGAGGGGGTAGATGAGCGTGAACAGATGGCTTAGTGGAGGCTTTATCGGGGAGGTTTGTTTTAGATGTAATTTTGACATTGCAGTGTGTGTGTGTGTGTGTGTGTGTGTGTGTGTTTCTGTGATGTATTGCAGATCAGCACAGTATCTGCTTCAGTTGCATCCTGTCTGAACTCCACAATAGATGATTTGCTCTGGGCCTTTCCAGCTCACATCACAGGGAGCGCCATATAGATGCCAGAGCTCAAATGAATGTGAAACCCAGCAACGCTTTACAAACCAAATACCTGTCCTTCTTCCCTGGAAGAAATGCTTTGCTGTGGATTTTTTTTTTTTTTTAATATGATGGTCTGATAGAAGTGCTGTAGCTTTCAAAGCAAATATTCACTTCAAAACTGTTTGATGCTACACTGAACAAACCTCTTTTTAACAGGATAACCAGACAAATGTGTTGATGAAATCAAGGTTTTATAAATACAAATCATTCAGCTGATATGATTGTAGATTTTTTTTTTAAATATAACATACTGTAACAGACTTCTTTTCCATTTGCTTTCATTCTTTATTAAAAAAAAAAAAACAATTTTCAAGCTAAAACAGGCAAATTATGAGTGTCCAGATCTGTCCATGTTTGTGCCACCTCCATACGTCAAATTATAGAACTGACTTTAGACATTTGGAACATCCTACTGCAAATTTTTAAAGACTAACAATTAGCACCCACACAATTACCCATGCAAGCTTTTCATTCAGTTTCTGATGAAGACAACCGCATGCACGAGTCACTTCTTCCCTTCAGCCCTTTGTTCTGTGAGGCTGCTTGTCTGTCGTCTATTTCTGTGATGTTATTTTGGTTGTGTCCGGTGAATCAGAGCCGTCTGTCAAAGGCAGAAGATGACGACTTAAAAACGTGGGTCCTGTACCAAAATCTCTCTCAGAAATGCCTTGAAATGAGCATTCCTGTGGAGTGGTGATGATTTTGAAAACTCTCTTTGATACTTTATTAGCTTAATGGTAGAATTCTATAGGCTATGTGTTAAATTTTTAATGAAATGTGGCATTGTTGTTTCAGTTTAGAAGTAATAAATGCTGTGGAAACCCCTCATTAAGCCTTCAGAACTGATGAAACTGATGTTTGTTTTGCTCATTTCTGTATTTTCATTCTTTTTAAGAGGGGAATTTCTCTCAGCTCTGTAACATTATAGATGATCTCTTGCTGAAAGACTGAAATCTTCACGTGTTGGATATGAGCAGTTGTTTTACATTATTGACAGTTTAAAAAAAAAGCCATTTTCTTCTTGCCATTTATATTGATTACACCTCTGAAAGGGCAAAACATGAAATATGCTGGCTCCTCCACAGAGCATTATTGATTGCTCCACTTGAAAATTTTGCCTACATAATGCAGAATTTACATGTTGTGAGAGAGAGCTGAACACACACTGGATTTTGTGGCCCATAACAGCCTCTGAGCAATATTCAACATGATTTTTTTTTTTTTTTTGTAAATGTCTGTTGCTGTATTTAGATTTACTGCAGCTCTTTATTTCCCTTTACTTGAGTGTGAAATGACTATTGCCTGTTGTCTGAGAGTGCTTCCTGTGACAAATTGGTTGGAGTGGCTTTTATAATTTGTTGTCGTCTCATTTGATTGTTGCTATTGCTATGAGGCCTTTTTCAGCAGGCAATTGCGCCTCAGAATCTGACCTGAGAGTGCACCTCGTGTGCTGCTCAGAAGGCATTTAGGCAGTTTACCGCTGCAGAGAAAGAAGGTAAAAATGAAAGCTACTGAATGAAACAGGGTTCGCTGAGAGGATCCAGCTTGTCTCTTGCACACTACCATACTCTTATGTGTACATTCAATCAAAAGTAAATATCTTTTTCACTGTTATACGGCCCAGGGGAAGAGCTTTGGCTTGATTATTTTTCATCCAGCGGTGTCCAGGATGTGTCTGCCACCCTGAAACAAAGAATTTTCCAGCAACCTTTTGACCACATGTTATAAGCAAGCAAACAACAGTTCACCGGGACTCGAAGGCTATTTATAGCAAAACATCATAATGGCGAGATCATTTCTGTTTTTTTCACGGACACTCCAAGCTTCAACTTAACCTTACATTTCTCTCTCTGAAAAATGGCTGTTATGATGTGAAATGAAAACGGGGTTTAGCCAAAGGCGCCTAAAGAAAAATCCATCCATTCATCTATGATGCCGCTTTATCCAGGTTGTTAATCCATCAAAGGATGACACAAAAAGCAGGCTAACAATCAATTTTTGCTTACCAAAAAATGTCAAACATATATTTTTTTTAAACTAAGTATCCCGAAAGATTAGTTAATATGGTCATGGACACTGTTTCATCACTGTTTCATCACTCTAAAAATATGTTTTACTCTGGGTTGAAAAAAAGAGAAAAAGAGTTAAATCAGCTGACTGTGAGCAGAGCAGCAGGTCTGAGCAGAACTCCACCCAACTCCATCATTTTCTGGTCATCCTCACTTTATATAGAAGCAACAACCCCCAGAATAGCATCTGTTGTTTTTCCACGGCAGCTGGCGTCTGGGGACGTCTGGTAATCAGAGTTTATGGCGCCACATAAACTCATCAAATGTCATGGCAGCTTGACTCTTCTGACGGTGGTGTGTGTCTCAAGGAAACTTGAAATCTGAATGAGCTACTGAAACCCAAACACTCCATATTAGTCACCCCTTTCTTATTTTAATGAGATATCACTTCACCATAATAGTGAAGCAGAGGGAGAGCGAGAGAGTGAGAGGGAGGGGGGTCACGGGTTCAGCACTGGACAGCTCCCATCACATCCAAACAGGCACAGAGAGCAGAGCAGAGCAGGAAGCGGGGGTGAAGCGGACATGATCCAATCAATCTCACACTGGATATGACCCTGCATGGCAGCTCTGGGCGCCGTGCGGGGCCTCCGTCTCCAATCACAGTCGTTGAGCCTGCAGCCTGACTTTCCAGCTCTTTGCTCTTACGTGTATCTGAGCGGTGGGAGGGAGCACTCAGCTTCTCTGAAAAAAAAGATTGCGAGATACTCCTCGAGATGAACTCTTTGGATAAGGTGTGCAGAAGGTGGCTTAGTTACAGATATTCAGTAGACATGTCAAATTCTGATAACATCATAGGAACATTACACTTGCAGCACATGACTGACTGATGGATAAACGCTGGTGTGGTCATAAAAACTCTTTATAGAGCAATGAAACCAGTTTACATAAGAAGCCAAGCTTGTATTTTGTGTTTTTGTTTGGTTCTAGGCTGTTAAACTGGATTTATTTTAGATAAACAAACAAACAAACGGGAGATTTTTAATTTTTAAAGTATTTTTAAATGTGGTGATGATCGTCTCCCTGCATCAAGCAGGACACTAGATGGCAACCAAGCTGAGCTCCAGAGGCTGGTGCGTGCGCGCGCACAAGCCTGTGTGTTTGTGTGTGTGCACGTGTGAGAGTGTGTAAGACAAGGGGACACTGGGAGAGAGAGGGAGAGAGAGAGAGAGAGGTGGGGGGATGAATTACGTCGGTGTGGGACAGTGGAGAGCTCCGTTCATGGCACTCAACTTGCAGCTGGAGGCGAGCTGCGGAGAGGGGAAGCGACCGAGCTGCGGGGAATGAGATTAAAGCAAGGTAAAGGGGGGAAAAACTGATAGATCACAGCTGGATGCACGAGTTACGGATTGAACAGGGGGAAGTTGCAGATTAGAGCACGGTAACCAGGTGGGAATCGGGCTGCAGAGGAGGGAAAGAGGGGAAAGATGTGCTGCGTCTGCGGCGCCTCTGGTGCGCAATCTGGGGACGGACTGAGGCGCGGCGACGCGCCAACACCCCGCTTTTAGATGGCTCCAACATTTGGGGTGCAAAACAGGTGTCAGGGAAGTGTCGTCACGAACCCCGGAAGCCGGAGGAGGTGGGAACATCAGAGGGAAAGATGGCAGCGAAATCCGATGGTCGCGGGGTCGTCACCGGTTTCGCCCAGCTGCACAACCTGGACGAGGTGGTGGGGACGGGAGAGGACGACACTCGGGACGGCAGCTCATTCCACATCTGCCACTGCTGCAACACCTCGTCGTGCTACTGGGGATGCCGGAGCGCCTGTCTGCATTACCTCCGGAGGAAGGGGAAGGGGAAGGGGAGAGATGCAGCGCGACCACCGCAGGAGGAGCGCCTCTGGCTGGACTGCCTGTGGATCATCCTGGCGCTGCTGGTCTTCTTCTGGGACGTGGGGACCGATCTGTGGCTGGCCATCGACTATTACCACAAGCAGAACTTCCTGTGGTCTGGCCTGACCCTGTTCTTCGTGCTGGTACCGTCGGTTCTGGTCCAGATCCTGAGCTTCAGGTGGTTTGTCCAGGATTACACCGGGGGAGGACTGGGCTCCGTGGAGGGGCTCAGCAGTCGGAGAGCAACAGTCAGTTTGCAAAGAGACAGGTGCTGCAGACTCTCTGTCTGGATCTGGCAGACCCTCATACACATCTTTCAGATGGGACAAGTGTGGAGGTAAGGGGAACTTTGAGTTTAACCTTTAGAAGAGGCAGTAAAAGTCTCCGAGGGTCTGCGTTTCTCCTGCTCCTCTCACTCTTTCCACCCGGCGAGTCTTCTTCTAACCTCTTCTTGACTGTCACCTGGTATAACCCGATCCTGTGTACATGACTGGGGTAAAAATCAGCACGGTTGCAATGCCATTACGTCCTCCTCCTCCTCCTCCTCCTCCTCCTCTGTCTGCTGTTGTGGTGCCCAGATCAGCATTTACACTTTAGTTCATTTGCAACACACACACACACACAACACACGCACACGCACACGCACAGAGCGAGAGAGAGAGGGAGAGAGAGCTACATTTTACGCATTTGGAACACATTTCAGCGTGTCAGCCAAATGCGTCTGCTCGGAAAATGCGCCGCTGTGATTGTTTCATCACAGTGCGCCATTGCGCTTGTGCGGGGAGGGCAGGAGCTATTTGTTCAAAGAGGGGCAGGTAGTAGCCTAAAGCTCGTGTATGTGTATGTGCGCGCTGCGTGCGTAGCGTGCGTGCGTGTGTGTGTGTCTGAGTGCGCGCCGTTCCCATCACAGTGCACGGTCGCCTCGGTTCACCCGCTCTTCCCCGCATCACATCCTCCGACCAGAGGCCAGACGAGCATCTGCTTTCACGGCTCACAAAACTACATCTTCCCCCCACAGACATGATGTCATCGATTCCTCTCGCGGCGATCGACATCTCCGGTCCTCAAACCCGCTTTTCTTTTTCTAAAAAAAAAAAAAAAAAAAAAAAATCTCTGGAAGTGGACGCGTCGGGGGACTGGAGGTGTCCGTCTCTCCGCGCGTAAAAACCCCCGACATGCAGACAGAGAGAGACTGTAGTAAAAGACGCGACTCCGGTGCGCGGGGCAGATCTACTCTACTTTTAGGATGCTCAGTTCGGGGCTTCTGAGCAGCGAGTTGTTTTCTGGTGCAGACAGACGCAGTGCCTGGCATTTAATGGGGGGAAGAAGAAGAAGGAAAAAAAAAGTAATGCATGACGGCTGATCTGAGAGGACTGCCAGCAGGGAAAAATGGAGCCAAACATGCACGCTGCGAGCTGAGCAGGTCAAACGATTTCACCCAGACGTTCAGGATTTTAGTCCACATCCAAATGTTGTTTTTTTTTTCTTTTTGCTTAAGTTATTGAGATTGGGCACTGATTATGCTCCTGTGTTTGACAGCAGCCTTTGCTCTTCAACAAATGAACGGATTTTATAAACCTTGATTGTAGTCTAAGCCAGGACTAGAACTATTTGTATGTTTATTTATTTATGGGACTATCATTTCACCTGGGTTCATCTTCCTATATGTGCCCCAAAAGAAACACTTTCACTCATCACTGAAGTTGAATCCACTGCATGTTGGTGCTTTCTCTGTTTGATGGATTATTGGGTCATTGTTCTCACATTTTTCATACAAAGGCAGCAAGGAGAGCTGGACCCTGTCAAAAACACTGGCAGTGTTGGTGTTCATAGATATTTATTCCCTTGAATGCATCTATGGACGTGCAACATCACAACATCACTTATTTCCTCTCCACCAAAAAAATTAAACATGCAGGTAAAAGACCAGTACCTGTAATCTTCAGCTATCTGGCAGGCTGTGTCTGTCCTCATTAATCAGGAGGGAGCGTATTGAGAGAACAGTTTATTGTTCGGCTGCAGCAGACAACGTGCCACTGCAGAAAAAGCACAGATTTAAACAATGCATTGGAGCTGTATTTCACATTTACATGTTTGAGGGTGATTGCATTGTATGCATGTTCCACGTCTGGCTTGGCTTCAGGTGACCTTTAAAGGTCCAGTGAGCAAGATGTTTGAAAAAAAAGAAAAAAACAAATCTCCATGTAGAAAACTGTTCTACTGGAACAGCACAATAGCTTAGAATTATAACTTTATATGCAGCAAAATATATCAGATTAAGCACCCTCCACACGATGAGTATGTCCCAGTTCCCAAATAACAGGAGAGTATTTGACATTTTTCAGCCTTCTGTCCAGTGACAAAAGGGTTATAAAAGTGAATTTAAAAAAAAGCTTTAGCTTGAACGTTACAGCTTGGACTTCTGTGCCCACATTAGATTCAAATATTGTCCTTAAAAAACAAACTAAACAATCCTACATTTGTGACTTCCACCTCTATTTTTTAGAGTTTTCATCACTAACAGCATATCCGACTTTGTGCTTTGCTTGTCATAACAACACCAGCCACCACAGGTCAAAATATATGTGTGTGTGAGTTACATAAGCTGCTTTTACAGTTCATGTTAATGCTGAACTGTGCGATTCGCCTCATCCCACTCCCCTGAATATATGCCGTACAAATAATGTGTCCGCTTATGTAAATATCTGTATTTGTCCTATAGATGGTCATCTAATTTATCATCTCGTTCTGGGAGGACAGCATTTCACTGGAGGATAAATCTCTACAGTCACCTGTGAAAAACTTTGTATTTTTGCTTACAGTTTTGTGTGTCTTTGTTACTCTAAATTTTCACTTCAGATTTGTACAGAAAACAGATTTTTTTTTGTTGAGAAAAAGGTTGTTTTGTGGCCACGGCTTGTTCCCAGCAGTGGGTGGGAAAAGAAGGGAGGCAGCTGAATCGTCTGTTAGTTGCTTTGTGCGCCTTGACTGCTCATTGACTGCTTCTTTTATTGCAGCTGAGGACTCTTTAATGTTATTCATCAAATCATTTCTATTTGGGATGACACATCTTAATATGACAGTCGAGTTTGTTTTCAAAAGTCTTCAAAACTGAACAGAATGACTTATTTTAAGTGAAGGAAAATGCATTGATATCGGAAATATTGATACCAGATTGATTTCATTCATTCATCCACCTTCTTTAGTGTTTCTTTTCCACTTAGGGCTGTGAATGGCTGCAGAAAACCCCAGCCAGCTGTAGTCTGAGGCAGGATACATCCTGGACAGGCCACCAACCACACACACACCGTCAGAACAAACACACAGAAAGGTCCTAAACCCGCACTCGAACCAGGAATATCCGTAATGTGAGGCAAGAATCACCGCACCACAATGAAAGGCCCCCCCCCCAGGACTAATATATCTCTAATTAAAAAAAAAAAAAAACTTAGACCTGCATCTGGTTAGCTTAGTTTAGCTGGAAGGCTGAAAGTGGAGGGAACGAACCCAGCCTGACAAAACACCCTCCCCCCGATTAAACTCACTAATGGATTTCTTCCTGTCGTCTTCACTGGTTGCCTGGTAACTGCTCCTATTCCCCCTGGGCGAACGACTGTTTAAATATCAAACTTAAGTTTTATACTTCTCAAAAATAAACTTCAACTTTACAAGAACAAAAGAAAATAAAAAAGTAATTCAACGTGAAGTAAGAAAAAGAGCAACGAATGTTGCCGGGAAGGAACTCAAGGAAACACAATGTGTTGGTGTGTGTGTTGTGACAGCGCGGGGCCTTGGGCACGGGATCGTTGTCAGGCCACTCTCTCCCGTTGGACGTGATCCGCCTGGCTGCTGGTTTGGAGCTGAGGGTCAAAAGCTGCTCTTGTCAGCTTAGTGAGAGTTCACAACCTGAGACCCGCAGGGCCCACAGTTGATATGGAGATTATTAGACTGTGTAAGAGGCCGCTCGGCCCATAGGTAGCATATGTTATCATGCTGCAGTGTATTGTGGGAGGAGGTGGATGCATTTAGTGACGGGATTCCTCAGACAAATCTTTGAAATGATGATCTCTGATGATTTTGCGGGAGATCGGTTATGGTTTTTTTCCATGACTGAATTCAAAGTAGCTGTCAAGCTCACTCATGGAGAAGATGCTACGGTATCAGCCTGTGAAATGTTTTGCCTTCATTAATACGGTGAAACAAGCCGGAGTGCTGACAGGACTCAAAAACGCTGCCTCATCATGTCTCATTACTCAGTTCCACTTTCGATCCTACATTCAATTAGCTACCGTTTCTTTCTCTCGGCGCACCTGAGCGCCACGCGGATGACAGAATCGCTGCGTTTGTTTTGCATTTATCTTCTTGTTAATTGTTGGACGGAACAGAGAGGATTTCTCTCTCATCTATAATCCTGCTATGTCACTGGCTTTCTGCAGCTCTTTCATGTTTTTTCCCCTCCCTGTGAATCACCGGCGCTGCTGATGGGGTCTCCTCCAGCTTAGAAGATTCTACTCACATACGCTCTGCCGCACACTGGCTCACACACACGCTGAGGTCTCCTGGTGGTGCGGCGGACAGCTTAATCAGTGTAAGCCCAAATTAGCATTTGACAGGGAAAGGACTGCATCCATCTCCATCTCCCCGAGAAGAAATTCGAGCTGAAAGTTTGTGTCTTGCTCAGGAATTCCCAGTAGAAATATTGTCTAGTCTGCTCCTGTCCTTCTAGTGACTGATAACTGCATGAAACGTTGCGTAACAGGCAGACTGTTATGCCATCCCACAAACTAAATACAGTGGTTCTCACTAAAAAGGGACATTTTTCTTTACTATCTGGGAACTAACTAAATATTCAACACATAAAACCTGATTAAAACGGGCACTGCTATATTTCATCAGACTTTGTAATTCCTCCTGCGTGTTGAAAGTTTGCATGTGAAAGTAGATATTTTTTGGTATAAAAGGAGGAGGATATGGCAAGGATCGTTTGCATCATTTTAAATGACCAGTCAAGAAACACTGGGTCCTCACCAGTCGGTCAGTTCAGAAGAGCCACGGCTTCTGCTGCTTAGATTTGACATCAGCATAACTTGTAGCTGGTTGAAGACACCCTTGTCCTGGAGTTTCCATGTTTTCCTTTTGAATATGTGTTTTTTTTCCCTCCCACATTCCAAAAACACAAACATAAAATTATTAGTGGTTTCTGAATCCTTGCCGATACGAATGTGTGTTTATGTGTTCGTCTGTCTCACTGTTTGCTCTGTAAAAAAACGGACATGGTCTCCAGGGTGCAGCCTGCCTTTGCACATAGTCATCTGGGATTGGCTCCAGCACCCTGTGCTGTAAAGCTGAATAAAGCGGTATGGAAGATGGATGAAAGAATAAGAAACACGCCTGGGGAGCTGTCCAGTGCTGAAAATTAGGCTCACGCTCAAAGACACATTTGGTGCAGTTTCTCAATATTTTTAATAGCTCTATATAAACTCAATAAATATTTTATGTCTGACTGCAATAATTTTTACTATCTCAAAAAATGAAGGAGTGTGTTGGACAGCACTGTGGCCACAATTAAACTGACGTGTAAAAATCTTTGACATTAATGTTCTATTTTAGGCACATTGAGACTCTTCTTAAAAGCTCATTATGTTACATTGTCTTCATAAGAAGTAGATTGTTTGAGATCAACGCAAGAACACTAAGGAAACCAAAGCACTTATGCAGAAAATGTTTTATTTAAAACAGAAAGAAATCGTCTATATGTGCAGTAATGTAAAAATGAACTGACTGGTTTGTGCATGCTGACTCTCAATGTCAAACCAGAAATGCCACTGATGCTGTCGCTTGGTTTTTTTTTTTTTTGCCTTCATCCAGGCTATTCAGGAATTTTCTGACTGAACAGAAGCCAGGGAAGCCCCCCCCCCCCCCTCGCCATTCTACAAAATGTTTTAACACAACAAATCTGGCTGGTTGGATTATGCTTTAATCCAGAACAAGAGTGGGCTCACTACCAGGCAACATGAAGAAATCGCCTCATGGTTGACATCTGCCTCTGTTTCCTAGCCTGGTAAATATTAATACAGACTGCGAAGGAGTCGACAAAAGCCTTTCTTGGCTGGCTGGGCTGCTTGTAGTTGCCAAAAAAAGGTTTGTAGACGCGGTGAGGCAAGACATTGAGATGATACAATGCAACCAGCTGTCTAGGCAAGGGGAAAAAAAAATGCTGAGGGGGTTGGATGAAGCAGGACATGAAGGCTTGGGTGAATTTGTGACAATCCATGTAATCATGTAGTGAGAGTTTAAAATGACGAAAGATGGGAACATCTTGTTCCCTCCACGGTGAATGCACTAGAGTAAATTTGGAGTGAAGGAAGTGGTTGACAGATGTCTAACTGGGCTGCTGGTGGGATACATAAATAAAGGGGTTTCCTTTAGAAATCCAATGCTTTTCCATTGTTATGAAGGTATTTTCTACTGTGTATTTTCTCTTTTTTGTATATGAAAAAGTACATTATTATAATTGCAGCGCCCCACCGAAGATGCAGATCATTCTGTGAAAAGCAAAAAGATAAAGAGACCAGACAGCCAGACGCTGGAAAGTACACATCCAACTGTGTTATTTACAGACTACACAATAAACTTCCAGCGCTGGTGTGGAACATATCAGCGTAATGCTCCTCATTTTCTCATTAGGAATGATAATGGGGAACAAACCTTTAAAGCCAGCTTGCTAGGAAAAACCCCCCAATTAAGTGACAGGCGAGCCTAACAAAATGTGAGAAAGGAGGGCTTTCAGGGAAGCGGATCGCAGCTGGGGGTAAAGAGACCGAGAGTCGTAAATGTTAGAAAGCATGTGCTTCAGTTATCTGAGAAGCAGAGATGAGTTTAAAAGAGGGATTCAATTGGCGTTTTGGTTTTTTGGAATTCAGACTTCAATTCGAAGTGTTTGTGAAAAAATGTCTGCTTGATGTCATTTTTGTTTAAAATCAAACCTTCTGCTCCTTGACGAGCAGATGGATGATTAGACGACGTGTCATCGAGTTCAACAAGTTTCAACGGGGTGTTTTGGTGACATTTTATATGGTTGCATTGAGGTGAAACCACTGAATAAATGAGCAGCAGACGTGTTAGCTCATTGCAATCCCATTCCTTCAGGTGATAACGCCGGCTGTTATTGCAGCGAGCTCTTAAGTGCAGAGCAGGGGCAAATGAATGGGAATAAAAAGCTTATGATGATGCTTGATTTAACAGCCTCGGGCCTGCCTGCCGAGCAAAACAATATTTCTTGTGCAGGCCCGAAGGCTGCGCCGCTGTAGTTCTCGCTGCCTTTCCACACTGGTCAAGAGACAGAAACGGCTCTGGGAGGAATACGGAGCGTATGGGCTGATGGGTCACCGGGCCGAGATCTGCATGCGCCTCACACACTTACGTGTGTGTGAACATACACGAACGGCCCCTCGGGGGAGCAGAGACTAACTCTTTTTATGTACCTCTTTATATGCGGTTGCACATCGCGGGGCGTCTCTCACTCGCAGGCACACAGGAGCACACCTTGGCAGAATTACACGTTTCCGCGTCCCGTTTCTCGCGGCTCTTCACAGATCAGAGTGAGGTGGTGGAGACTCTTCCTCCCCCCGTCATGGCTGTGAGCAAAAGTCATTACCGGCATGCTTCCCCTGAAGGAGCAGATGACCAATTGCATTTTTATTTATTTTTTAAGACCCAGAAGGGGAAACATTTGTGCCACAAATGTGGATAAAGATCCATTAATTGAATATTTACATAATCTCTGTTCAATTTAATTTGCAACACAGGAAATGCAGACTTGTGTACTTTGTACCCCGTCACAACATTGGCTTTATTCACTCTCTAATAAACTAATTTTAGCGAAAAAAATGTTCTTTTGCTTACTAAGAAAGACCCAGAGAAAGGATTAAAAAGAGGGGAATCTTAGTTGAAAATGCCTGAAACAAAGCATTCATTGGGATTGTGGGAAGTTAAAAGCATCGACTTTGATTCTTTCTGTGCAGCAACCTGTTCAGGATGTATCCTGAGTATGATTCAGTTCAGAATCATTGACATAGAGTTAAAATACAATGAAAATACAGCTTGAACAGACAGAGCAACAAACAAACAGTTGTCTGATCTCAAATATACAGAATAATACGACTTAACTATACATTTGTCAACGTGTTCCTGATTTTAGGGGCATTTCATCAGTTAAAGTTGGCAAAACTCCATTAATTGCCATACAGTACTAAAAGTGTGAACTAATAAGTTGTTGATTTTGTTCCTTTAATTCCATTTATATTTCAACAGACACACTTGCCAGATTCATTATTTTTCAGTTTACTTTTGTGTATGTTAACATGTTTGCGCTCGTGGTTTCCCGCTCACTACGGCTGTAGTCGGCGCGCTCGTGGAATCAGGCTGGTGATGTCGGATTTATTGACTTTGAAGTCTGCTGTTTGCACAGTGCGGCGTGCGCCGAGTTCTGTTTGGCAATTAAACGGGCTGCATCAGTTCAATTCCCAGTCCTCTCTGTCAGTTATTTCCATTCTCCTCTGAAACAGAACTTGAAACCCTTTCCCTGTTGCTGCTTTTCCTTTGAGCTCCCCCAGCAGCTCTCGCCACAGACACACGTGGTGATGTATGCATTTCCACATTACTCCACTGCATATTCCACTCCAAGAAAATCATTACCGGGGCCCAGAGGATATCCTCTGTGAGCTGTAATACTCATGCACAGCGATTATTTTTCATCTGGTGTCCCAGGAATAATAGTTGCGTTGCTATTATATATTTATTACTCCTTTTCTCCTGGACTAGGTGAGTCCCAGATTCCCTGATGCACTATTTGGGATCATCATGTGTTCTCCCTGCATACTCTTTCAATCCATTAGTGCTCTTCAGCTCAAGCCACCACATTACCATCTGTTTTCCCTGCAAAGTTAACATATGTTTTTATTTTTATCCCTCCCTGTCACTTACACTTATTCATGCTCTTAAGGCTCCTCATAAAGCCTTTTATCCCCTTCTATCCATCATGGAAAGAGACACCTTACTGCCTTGTCCCCTCCTTATTAGTTGTAGTTAGACAGATAGAGCTCGCGCTGCTGTGCTCTCTAATGCTGTGTCCCTTATCACGACTTAAAGTCATCACGCTGCCCCCTTCTCCTCCGTCTTTCCCTCCGTGCCTGAGCCTCTCTCTGTGTTTCCCTCACATAAAGCTACACTTGACCTCCATTTCTGTCAAGGAAAACTGGAGCATCTGCTCCTGCCCCATTACGACTCGGCGCCTCCTCCTTTCCTGTCCACTGTATCCTGCCATATACCACCCATCTTACGCTCCCCACAGAGCCCATTTTCAGATTCCCCCCATGTTTTTGTTCTTCGCCGCTCTGACAAAATGTCTCGGTTCTGCGGGAAACTGTTACACCTCAGTTTATGAGTCAACCTGTGGCCGAATGGCTCTGCCTCACCCTCCACATGCTGCTCCTTCAGCCTCACAGCTTTTCCTCAATCTTATTTCTGAGTATGGCGGGGCAGAGAGCTCATAACCTTTGATTATAACATTTCAGTTTTTCGTCGTGTAACAAATAATGTCTCGCTAGAATTGCCGTAATTCAACTTTCCTGAAGGGCTTTCTGGAATTGCTTATCCCGTGGAGAACGAATGCCTCCCCATGCAGCACATAGCGGCGATTTGCAACACTTCAACTCAAAGCAAAATGATGCTGGTTCACATACACCTGTCAGCGGCTGCACTCAGCCCTGGAGATCACACAGGCTCGCCACACGAGATCAGTTTAGTGTGAAGTGAGAGGAAGACAAGCAAGAGACGAACAAAGTCAAACATCAGGCCAAACAGAAATAGGTGTTTCTCTAAGGAGTTGGATCTGGGCAGACGAGACAGGTTCAGTGAAAATAAAGCAATGAACTATATCAAAATGCACTGCAGTATCGCAAGTGCGCCGTAAAAAAGGTTTGCCTCTCAGAAATCATGAAATAAATTAAAAACAAAGACACGCATATACTCACATGTTTCTGCAGGTTTTGCTCGTGTGACCTACTATCAACGCCATGTCCTTGATCGTTGAGAGGCTCTCCCAGGAGAGTCCCACTTATAATGCAAACAAACTGGTGGAAAGACTAGAAAATACCACACACTTGAGCTGTGGCTGAAAAAACACTGTTATTTATAGTGATGGAGTTGAACAAATCTCCGTGATGCCGGTTTGTTCTGGCACTCTGTCTTTTTACAAGCTTTGTGTTGTGCCGTGAATGATGATGAAGAAGAAGACAAGGCTTACCTCTGTTGCTGACAAGGGTGCAGTTTCTTCTGTGCGAAACGCATAAAATCACCAAGCCCAACAACTTCTCAGAAGCAGCTTTCCACAGCCAGAAAACGAGCGAGATCAAACTGCCAAAACTAGCAGACTGCTCTCCGCCCACAAAATCATCTAAACTCATTAAGGAGAGATGTTTTAAACTGTAACAACGTGAGGTTTAAATGTCAAAACAGATTAAGTGACGTATAAACAGTTATACATTACACCTTATCTCCAGTTTTCTGTCTTTGTTAGCAAAGAGTTACCGTGTTGTTTGGGCGTTTAATGAGGCTGGAGTCCATCATCAGGAAGCCGATCCATTCACACTCACTGAAACTTGACAGTCAACAGTCAACATCTTTTGACTCAGAGTCGGCTGGAAACTCAGAGAGAGAGAGAGAAAAAAAACAAAAAACAAATGAGAAAGCATGAAAAGACTTCACAGCTCAGAGTCCAGGTCCTCTCCCTGTGAAGCAGCAGTGTACCGCTGTGCTGCCCGAGATTCAAAACACTTTACAACACAATCCAATGCACCTGTCAAGATACTGTGTGTCAATCTTGTATTCCATGCAACATATATTTTCTGATTAGTTATTAAATCACCTTAATAAACAGGTGATAATTATTTACATTTTATTGCAAATGGTGCTAATATGTTACCTGCTTCTGTTATAAAAGTGTCACATATCAAGCTTTGGTCTTGTCTGCCTGTGCGCACACACACACACACACACACACACACACACGGACACACTTCTCTGCTGGTTTTGACGCTGCCTGTGCGTTACCCATATCTCGCCGGTGTCTCAGGAGCTGCATCAGCACTGCTCAGTGAAGACCACCATTGTTTGAGCCTAATCATGGCCGACGCTCCAGGCGTCAGTTTGATAAACAGACAATCTTTGCTTATAAATAATTGAACAGCCCCGGTAGTTTCCCGTACTCTCACCGTGTCACACTTGCAGGCTTTTTTGCAGTCATCTCCTCTCATTCTCATATTTGCATGGTGACACTCTGCTCAGTGAGCTGTTAACGCTCGCCGTGAAACTGGGAGCGTGAAGAATTTCTGCACGTGAACTCAAAAAGACAGGATCTTTTGCGGGAATCCCATGCAGTTGTGCAGAGTGCGCACAATGCCTCCGCTCGCTGCACTTGGAGTCATGAGTATGAGCAGGAAAGTGAGACGACACGTTGACAGAAACATGCTATTATTGTGCTCTACTCTTGGTAGTTTTTATTCTAATACCAGATGAATGTTTATTCTCTGACGTTACACCAGAAATGTATTCAAGAGTAAGACGTAAAGTTACATGTATCTTTGTGTTCGGAATTAATTTTGAGACATTTCTTGTTGCACAAATCAGATCGGGGACACAAAACGAGCCTGTTTACATGCACATTAAAAATCCAATCATACATTTCTGATATTGTCTGATTATTCAAGCGAAGGCAGTCGTCTGATTGGGAGAAATGGCATTCACACGTCTGCGTACCCAATACTCCAATGTCTTTCCCTCATAATCTAATTCATTTTGTTTATTGAAATCTACACGTGTTTATGGAAAAAATTTACACTAATGACAACAAACATGACTTGAAGCAGCAGCCAGCGGACAAGGAGCCACTTCTTGAGTAATGAGGACATGAATTTCACATTTAATTAAATGAAAACCCTCAACAGAGCTCATGCTGAGACTGTGGGGTGTCGCCACGTTCAACAAGATAAGACTGGAAGGGTCTAACAGAGGTGTCACACACGTTTTAGTTCAGGGGCCAAATGCAGTCCGCTTTCATCTCTCGAGTGGCCCGGACAAGTAAAAGAGTACCATGATAAGCTTTAAATTTAAAATAAAATACTGTTGTTGTTGCTGCGGTGCAGAATAAACATGATGAAAATATTTTTATTGTATAAGAATTACTATTAAAAATGACTGCAGCCTCAACATATAGCTGCTTTTAACTATAATGTCTGGTGCAAAATACAGTGAAGTGCCTTATTTTCTTTTTCTCTGAATTTTTTACGATTTGCTCGGTGGTTTGACGGGCCGGATTGGAGCCTTTCGCGGGCTGGTTTTGGCCCACGGGCCTTATGTTTGCCACCCCTGGCTTAGAGAATAATAAACACTTTGAGTCTTAGTTAATAAACACTAAAAGATATCCAATAATGGACTGAAGCACATAAAACCAGTGTTTTTGGATTCCCACATTTCTTGCTTGTAAATGATCCGTTGATTACAATTATCACGTTACAAAACGAGCTCAGCGTTCGCTTCTCGCTCATATTTCTTTCGGCCCGTGTTCGACCTCCGTGCTCAGCAGTCTATGGCCGTCCTTCCTCTGTCCTTTGCTTCTTCCTCCTGATTGTGGCTGCATGGCCTTTTCCTTTATTTGGGTGACCGCGGTGAGTCTGAAGAGCTAAATTGGGTTCTAGTGGGGGAACGGAGAGCTTCGCAGGAGAGAGGTCATCGGCTCAGGAGTCCAGCAGTGATCAGTCGGTTGTCGTACATCACCGCCACTGCAGGCCTGACAGGGAATAGGTTCACTAAAGGGCACTTCACATGTTGAAACTGAGAGCCATTACCTTTGTTTACGGCTTTATTTTTCTTTCCCGGCTCTTGTCCATCCTCATGTTCCTTTGACTGTCGCTGTTTCTATTTGTGTTTGCGCGCTGCCTCTGTCTCTTATTTGCCACTTCCCCTCCCTGGTTGCCTCCATCACTCTTCTTATTTTCTCATCTGTTGTTTTGTTTCTGCAGAATCCACACACACAGCGTCTGTTTGTCCTCATAGTGAATTACATATCGCCGGGGCCTGTCTGCTTTGAGCCATGCCGAGTGTTCTGAGACATTGCGGTCTCCATGTCTGCGGTAAAACAAGCGCTCACTGATGTCACTCTTCTGCCAGTGTCAGCCACACGCGCATACTGTTAAAAACTGGTTTCCCGTGAGTGAGTGTAACTCATCACATATATGTCAATATGGTGTGAATGTAAAGGCGTGCATAGGAGGTGTGAATGTTCAGCGGCCTTACGCTGCTCTGTGAAGCACTCTGCTCATCTGGTGTAAAACATCTGATGCTGCGCTGCGTAGTTTTGCTCGGCAGGAGAAGAAAAAAAAAAAAAACGGCGGAACATTGTTGATCGGATGATTACAGATTTACAGGCTGTTTTGAAAAACGAATTGCTTCGTCACACAGCTGTCATACTGTACAAGAAAAAAGTAGAGTTTTGATGACTATCATTCCTAGAACTGTCATACTGTTAGGGTTGTCCAGTATTTTGCGAAGTTGCTTTCTCAACATGCACAATATCTATTTTGCAAAAGACAGACTGTAATGGGATGAATTATATTTAAATGCGCTGTGCATTCATGCTCCACATGTCTCCTGGAGACTTTGGGTCATCAATTAATTCACTGCAGGGGGACAGTTTCAATTCTCTAGCTGAGTGGTTCCTATCTATTTCTCCCTCCTACGCTTCTTTTTAAGTCTGTCCACATGAATGTCCGTGCGCTCCCATTGTTAATGCTTACAGCACATTGTTCTCCGTGCTTGTGTGTGCGTTATCGTTACAAAAAGAAACGACAGCGCCCAGCACGTTGCCGTGTGAACGCAAAACTTTCCTGAAATGCAAAAACAATGTGTTTTCACTCAACAGTTGTCGTGCAAATGGAGTAAACTAAAGTACCGTTTACGTCATCTTTGTTTTCATTTGTCATTTTACTGAGACGCCGTCAAAGATACTCAGCATAATTTGATGTTATATAATATAATATTCTATCAACGTGGACATTGATATTTAAAGCGTTTGTCTTTTCAATGAGGCCTAAGAGGTGCATGAACACTGCTCCACTTTGTACTTCCCTCTGCAGTGGTTTGAGGATGAAATGGAGTCAGCGAGATATTTTCAGCCACCGTGTCTGAGTGGATTAGTCCAGTGTTCCTTTAAGGGACATCACAGTTTAAAAACTGCCACTGTGACTCCCATTTGGATTACAGGTTTGGAAGAAACAGCTCAAAGTGCAGCATAAACACAGCGCTGCTTCACAGTTTTGCATTTATAGTTTGCAACACGGGGAGACATAAGCATCAGGGGATTGTCCTATATGACTAATATTAATTTATATTTTCTAATCTAACAAAAAGTGAAGAGAAATAAATCCACATGGATGTTCAACAATGGAGTATCATTTTCAATACATTAATCGGAGCAGATCACGACAAATTCGTCATCAGAATTCACAGCGACGCGATTTGTAAAAACTTTGAAGAACGGTGAGTCGTGTCGCGGATGGCATGACCCCTGCAGAGCTCGGATCCCAACTTTGTGGAGTCAGTTTGGGATTACACGGAGAGACCGGAGCAGCTTAACTCTGCGCCGTGGACTGGGGTGACATCTCCACGTTTCCAGGAGGAACTTCCCCGACAAGCGATTTGAGAAGATTCGAAAATCTGTGAAAAGAATATAGTCTGTGTTTTGTTGCACCTACTGGGATGTTGCCATTCATGATGAGACTGAGAGGATGTCTAATATGATGAGCTTCAAATGTGTGGCAAAAATTAGGTTATTTACTACAGTGAGAACATGCAGATATGAAAAAAATTATGCAGAGACTCACTAGTGCACAATTATAGCTTTAACAAATATTATCTACTGACAGCGAGATATGTTATTTCAGAGAGAATCCAAAAAAAAAAAAAGCTGTAAATCTTGAATTCAAACCCATGTGGAGCAGGGCAAACAGTGCTTAGCGAGGAGTGTCAATTCACACATGAACGTGTGAGTTTCACACAAAGTACAAAAATAATTCAGGAAATGAGGGAAACATCAACCAGTGGGTAATCACCCCGTCCCTCTCAAGCAAATTGCACCCTGCCTGTACTCCAGAGTATCAAGTGGTAATGCTTTCTCTCTCCCGGCTCCGATCGATCTATTAATATATGTGAATAAATGTCTACCTTCACTGTGTTTCTGTTATAAAAAGCCCAATTCGATCGGGCTGAGACGTCATCCTGATATTCGCTGGCTGTCACTTCCAGGAGGAAATTGGAGTGCTCAGATTTCTGTCGTGGTTGATATGTGGACATTTTACGCATTTGTAACCTCAGTTAGTTGTGACACTTTTCCCTCACGCTTCTCATCCTCGCATCTGACATTTCACCCTGAAAACTGACGGCAAGCCCACTTTCTCCGTTTGCCCTCCCCTCACTTTCAGCAGTGAATGGATTTGCGCTCTGGAGTTTTAATATAGAACGCGACAAGATTAGCAGGATGTTTAATCAGGGAGCCTTTTGAAATAAGCTTAACATTCATCCGAGTGCAAAAAAAAATAATAGCGCGGGAATTCTGTTGGTTTACACTGAGGAAATTGTTCTTGGGAGTCACAAAAAAAATAAAAATCAAGCTGTGCTGTCAAGTGTCTTTAATGCATGCTTATTGATTTTTGGGGGACTTTTTTTGATACAGGTCCTCCATGAAGGACTTTGAGGCTTTTCCCACACCGTTCTCATCCGAGAGGAAAATGGATGTTTGTTTATTTATTTATATATTTCCTTCCTCCTTGGCGCTTTCCCCTCACTGCCACGGGAGATTATGGACCGGGTTTTGTCTTTTTTTTTTTTTTTGGCATGGCTGAGCTCTCCTCTCACTCACCTCCCCATTGGGCAAAAAAAAAAAAAAAAATCTCTGCCCTTTGAAGACAAGTTAATGTAACAACGCACGGCGCAATAGGCGGCGCAGAGAGGCTCTGATCTCAGACTGGATGCTAATATAGTCATTGATCACACGTTGTCACACCTGATTTCCTGTGACAATTGGCAGCGTGCCAAAACAGCCAGCAACACAGACAACACAGGGGCTGTGGTCTCTGTGGTCCTGTGCGTAACCACAAACAGAACGCTTGCTGTAATTTGTTTCTGGTACAAAGACCCACATTTGAGAGAGAGAGAGAGAGAGAGAGAGAGAGAGAGAGAGAGAGAGAGAGAGAGAGAGAGACAGAGAGAGATCTTTTAAGTGTTTTATTGTAGAGACAAATTTCGGCATTAATTGTTCATCATTATCATTTATTTATACCTCCATGTGTAATTAATGTAAATTGATGCGGTTTCATAAATTGTTAAATACAATGAAGGGTTTTCTTTTTTATATGTTAGTGCCCACATTTGTCACTTTGTGAGCATTGCTTGTCTAACTGTGGCTCACAGAGCATTTATGAAGTTAATTCAAAAGGTCCATCCGTCCACCTTCTGCACCGCTTCAACCCCAATCCCAGAAGATTCAGAGACGGAGCAAATCACACAATCGCACAATCACAGACAGACACGTTCACTCCGGTGGACAATTTCGAATTGAGCAATTACAATCAGGCGCGTGCTTTTGGGTTGTGGGTGGAAAACACGTGTCTGCACAGTGACAACAAACAAAATCCACGTAGAGGAAAGATTTGCGAGCTCCAGCTCGAACCGGATGAGGTGCAAGTACTCGACACGACAACACTGCGTGGCTAATTTGGGGAGTTTTGCAGAGTGGAAAAGGTTAGATGGTTAGATGGATGGATGGATGGATGGATTCCATTAGCACCTCTCTAATTGACTGGATAAAGGTGAATTTTATGACTCTAACAGATGGAGCTGTAGCTCTTAACCATCCTCAGTGATATGCATATATAGTTAAGAAATGGAGAGATGGGTGTATCCATAATTATGTGTCTACCGATGTTCTCTTGAATAATATTAAGTCTTGCGAGCAGACACTCTTTTTTTTCCCTGTTTTGCACATTATGACTATATGGCCTGCACAGGTGCTCGTACCTGTTCCGTCAATACACCGAGCCAAATGCCGTTAATGCCGCTCGGTCGTTTTTACACTTCAGATGCTCGTCCGCGGCTTGTGCGGCTGTGCACGTCCCACCTTGCTTTGCACTGTTGATGATGATTTGATGTGTCAGGTTTCATTTACACCTGTCCGTGCCAGAGACACTGTGAAATTAATTGAGCTAAAAAATTAATTTGCACAAGATTTCTCAAAACGTCCAAATAGTCATTAACATGCCTCACATCAAAGCTTCAGCGTGCGCAGCAGAGGGGAAATACCAGGCTAGAGCTAAATATGTGTGTGTGTGTTTGTGTGTGTGTGTGTGTGTGTCAGAGCAAAAGAGAGACAGACGAAGACGCGGGGAGGATGATGAGATCGCTGGAAAAAGCTGCTGTGGAAGTTGATTAAGAGGTTGCGGAGATGCCCTAACTGCTGCTTTTTGAAGGAGATTTTCCCGAGCTCATTCGTTCCGTATTTCTATATTGAGAAATATTAAACAGATCATCTGGCAGTACAGTCATAATGCAATTAATTATTCACTGCTGAACTCCCGGTACAGTTTTAATTAGCTCTTCGCACAGCATCTGCCCATCAGAATTACAACAAAAAGATGTGTGACACTTCATTCTCCAATTGTTATGATGGAGAAAGTACTGTTGGGGAGGGGAACATATGATCTGTCAATGAAGCTGTTGAAATATGAATTCTGAATTTAAGATATTTGGGGAATTTGTTCTTTAGGAACTGTGATTATGAAGCAGATGAATGTCGACTGTGCATTGTATAATGCACCAGAGGACAGTGTTCATAACATGCTTTCTTCATGGCCTCTTCTTAAATCAGATGAAATGATTACACTGGTGCAGCTTTTTCTTCATTTAAGAGGAGTTTTAGATTTGGATTCCTCTATATGTGTGTGAGTAGGTCAAACAGAAAACAGAAGAAAGTGGCACACATAGGGGAGGGGAAGAAGACCCACCCAGAACAATCAGAGGTGGGCCTAATTAACATGAGTGGAGCACAGCATCAGTCATACACACAGTTAGGAATGCCTGGAAAACGAGAAACAGGCGTAACTGGAAGTGATCAGAAAGAGGGTGAAGCCGTGCGTGGCCAAATTATCAGATCGGGTCCGCTGGAAAGCAGGAACTTGATACGCTCGCTAACGTACTCTGGTGCACTTTAATTAAAGGCTGTGTGAGCGTGAACACACACGCAACGCGGCCAAAACGGCACAGTGTGTAGCAGCCTTCGGGTCTGCTGTGCTGCCCCGGCCTTTTGTCGCCCAAGCAGACCGAGACCTTTGGAAGAGCAGGTCTCTGTCCACTCAGAGAAAACTCTTCTCGATCAGACTATATGTGGGACACGAACACAAGATGTCTGAACAGGTGTATGAAACCTGTGCCTCATTTCACAACATCTTTGTTTTAATGCAACAGAGGGAATCCAGCAAGTACATCAAACTCAGCTCAGCATGTATTATAAATCTTTAAAGTTCTGTGAGAGCTGTTTGGTCTGATATGAAAAAGGCCAGCATGGATAAAAATGTACCAGGTGTTGTAACAATATGTACCCTTTGCGTGTGTGTGTGTGTGTGTGTGTGTGTGTGTATTTTCTCTGCACCAGAAGATTTAAACGAAGGAGCGATAGTTTGAGCCTGAAATGTTACGTTTGGTGAAATAACTTAAAAGATACAATTTGACAAATATGAACTGTGATAGACACGTGTTCCTAAAATAAGCTGGTGTTTCAGTCAAGTTAGTTATTTTGTCACACATTCAGGAATAATTTGGAGATGACAAAAAGTTTTATTGGGAAAAAAGGATGTGAAGACAAGTTTCTGTTTTCCTTTTACTATGTAAAAAAATATAGTGATGTCAGAGAAAGAAAAGTATATGAGTGTGAACTATGGTCCAGTAATTAAGTTTCGCTACATTTCATTTTCTCCCGTTTGAATTTTTTCCCCCCAAGTAGTTGGGAAAAGTTTTTCAATATCTTTATGCAAATTACTCATAAAAAAATCTAAGATTTAGAGCTGTGATTTCGACTTGCAAAATTTCTTTTTCTCCCTTTCACATGAGCATGCCTTGTCGTTAGAGAGCTGAAACGTAGACGTGCACATTGAGAACTGTTAATTAGGATATGCCCCGCTGCAAACTGTGACCTAGATTCACAGTGGAGACCGGCTCTGTGACCAGTCAGACCAGCGCCGCTGTGCCGCGGCGTTTGGAGCGGCTCCGGCGATGCATAGAAAACTGGAGAACAAAAAAAAAAAAAAAAAAACTCCTCTCCTCCTCTTTCATTCCCTCCTTATTCTTCCCCTTCTGTGTACAGATGGCCCATCTAAATCCATGAAAGGAGATGTACTGGAAGAATAAAGCGGTGGCTGTTATGGAGGGAAATTACTCTAATGAGCTGAACAACCTTAAAGCCAGCAGCAGGGCAAAGAGAAAAGCAGGTTGTTGCAGGAAACTGTAGGAATCTCCTTCTGCATTCTGTGTTTTTGGGTGTAATAAACCTTTTACTCACAGGTTACTCACTTATTGAAGAACAATCGGCAAAAGGATGAAATAAAACACAAAATTAATGCAAAGCATTGCTAAACAGTGAAAGTCTTGGAATAACCCCTAATCTACACCAGATGTGGCTGCACCACTGCACCATTCAGCGCTATCTGCCTGTTTCCACCAGCCTGGCGCTTCACTTCACAGACAAAGCTCAGAGTCTATTTTTGTTCCCAAGTTGTGCACCGGGGATCGGGGATCGAAGAAAGGCATAGTAAATCAAATATGGAAGTTCTCGTACTCGGTCTGTAAAAAGTGGCGTCGGTGCTTCCCTATTTTTATAACTGCCAGTAATGTTTTTTGCAGGTGTGCCAGGGAAAACATGATCAGATTTTGATTTTATTTTGTGGGAATATTTTAATGCTTATAGACCAGTTTCTTTTTGTTTTCAAATAATTATGATAACAATGCCTCTATAACATAGTGTTTCGTGTATAAATGAATATATGGTCGTTTGAGTATTCAGTTTATTTACACACTTAAGTGAGTCAAACTGCTTAATTTGACCTTGAACCCTAAAAGCAAGTTAGATTTGCTTTCTCTATATGAACTGACAGAAACTGTGCATTGAATTTACATTAGAATTCTGGATTTATCCAGTACTGATGTGAATGTGGACTGAGTTAGACTGGATGACAGGATCACACATCAGCTCCGGACTTGCATTTGCGGACTTGCATTACCAAAACAAAGCTATTTTTTCATTTTTCAATTCATTTAGATATGAGTATCAGTCAATACTGATGCTTTCCTGATCCGATACTCACATTGTTATTACTTTATTGCAAACATACTTATAGTATATTATAGTATCAACAGTGGAGGGCACTTATTTGCTGCTCTCTTGCGACTCAAAAGCAAAAAAAAACATGCAAAATCCACTAATACTTAATGATAACACACTAACAACGTATGTGCTTCGTTTTGTTTAAATAATCTGCAATAAAAGAGCAGATAAGCAGCTGGAGACTGTGGAAAAGTCGCCCCGAGGACTCAGGTTTTAGTAGCAGTTCCACCAATCACTAATTAACAATATAAATGGATGACTTGAAATGAAACCAATCAATGCTTTTTGGCTATTTTTAGATCACTCTGTGTTTAATTTAACACTTAGAATACTGACTGAAAAAAAAAATGATGAAGCGCCCCAACCAACAACTGTATCACCAGCTGCTGCTGAGTTGCAACTAAGTTGTCTCAATCTAAGCGTCATTAGAGTGAGCTTTGCTAATAGAATCAAAATTCTTCCCAGAATGATGTGAGAACTTATTTCAACTTTATTCAGTTACAAAAAAAACCAAAAAAAACCCCACATCTACTTATTAAATCCGTTGTGTTAAATGAAGCGAATATTAAAACCGGCTTGGCTGTTAAACTGTTGTCAGCGTCTATCTTAAAATACTTCCAGACTGCTGACACGTTAGCGCTGGACTGCTGCTCACGGTGTGTTTGCTATTCGTACATTTCCAGCAGGTCGCATACGGGGCTCAGTGGATGGCAGCTGACATAAAAAACATTGGCGAGTTGATCGGACTAAATCCGATCGATCAAAAATCGTTAATTTGCACTGATGTGATCGTGACATTCTTAGTGGGAAGGAATAGAGATTGTAACTAGAGGCACAATATGAGAGGAAAGATCAAGAGAAAAAGACATTATCTTCAACATATAAGCTCCTTCTCAGTCAGCCGTTAGAAGCAGCAGCATATTTCTTAAATAAAACAAGCAAAACCCAAACTTGTTGAAGATAAGAATCTATGAAATATCTCTGTCTGCGTGCCTGAGGATGGCAGCGCCGTTAGTCAGGGGTTACTAACAAGCCATCAGATATCCTCCGCCTCGGTGTCCCTCCCTGCTCCTCCCTCATCTATTTGTCTTCAGGATGTCTCTCCACACTTCAAGCCAGACACTTCCCACCATTCGTTATAATGGCTCCAACAATAGCCAAAGACGACGAGCTTGCTTAATTGGGGCGAGAAAACCTCATCCGTCTACCGCCGACTGTCTGACTCATCACACCAAACATCGCAGTTTAGGAAATCTCCGAGGAGAAACGTCTTCGTGATGGCTGTCCCTCGCCCGTGTGCTTTCTCTGTGGTTGATTACGAACTGATCAGTTTTAATGAGACACTCATGTAGCATTTGTACTCGTGTCACCACTTGTCTTGGTGTTGTTGCTGTGGAATGTTATCGACCAAAACATTTTAGTGGTGGATTTTGGATCCACGTGTCCACCGAGGTGGAAAACATGGTCTGCTCACAGCTATCCACCTGTCTGACCTGCTGACCACGATGCTACAACGCGCGGCCTTGTCAGCGGCTGACCCGGGTGACTCACGGCGGTCGGGGCGGTCTGCCTCCGCAGCCCCCTCCGCTCCCCCTCGCCCGGTGACATAAGTTTCTGTCTCCCTGTGCTTGTCTGCCATCGCCTCGAGTGTTTGCTCAACACTCTCACATTTGTACATCCTTCTCTCCTACGTGGCCTTCCACAAAAAAAAAAAAAAAAAAAAAAAAAAAGAAGAAGATGAAACAAAGAACGCCAGAGAGACCACATTATCATGTTTTCAAGCCATTCTGCTCAGAAGCTCCTCCGTCCCTCCCTCTCCTCTGTCGCTCATTCCTCTGTTGCTTTTCCCAGACCTACCCCGGCGAGTCCTGGCGGGCGGCAGGCGATGACAGTTGTATTAGCAGTCGATTTTGAGGTCACCCTCGCTCAGTCCCACAGAGACACGCCAACACTGTGAGAGCCACAGAAACAAAGAGAGGGGAGACGGTGCAGAAGCAAATGCAGAGCATTGAAAAAAAACTAAACAGACGACAGCAAAAAGGGAAAATGTACACAGAAATGTGCAGAGTGGTTGTAGGATCTATGTACCCCTCCCCCCCAGTCTGCAAAAATTAGCTCCCATTCCACATTTATTAATCCAGTCATCTAATATCTGATTTTATATGGGATTTTCACACACAGAATCATTAACATCTACAGGAAATTAAACTGAAGCACGAGACTGTCCTGTTGTTTTTGGTGGCGAGCTGCTTTCTAAATGACCATTTCAGACTGATGCGCATCATTCTCTGTCACATTCAACCAAATTTACAGTTTAAAATGACGTTTTTGAACACATGTTCACAGAGGTTAATTGATCTGGATACAGCAATGCCATCCAGATGGGCGTTCACAGAAATCACATAGCAAACCAGACAGGTTACTAAAAAAAAGACAAAAACAATAGCCTCACAAGTATTTAGCTGCTTGCTAGTTTTTTGCTTCCAGCGGACGAACCTTGTGCTTGTTTTACTCGATGTGTCGAACACAGACAGAGAAACACAAAGTTCTTTTAATTCATGCCTGTCTTGACTCGAGTTGGGAAACACGATGCGTGTTACACGTTTCCCACTTGTTCCTGACATCTGCTGTAACGAGCGATAACCACTGCTGCTGTCAAAAGGCGTTCGACTGTCAACTCAACGGTTACCATAGAAACCAGTCGACCAGAAACGGCAGCGGCCCCGTCAATCCCCCGATGCACTTCGCTGTTTGCATACAATGTTAGCCGCCAATACGCAGCTAGCCCTGCAATGATAGCTGAATCTATTGATGAATGAGCCAATATTTTTAATGGCTTCGAGCGAGAGAAATACCAGACTGTCTGCTTTATCCTTTAATAAGAGGAAGAACACATTATTCGAACAGGACACGGTCGACCCTGAAGGCCTCTGGTCCATTGATGTATTGGGAACCACTTCTGAAACACGTCTGTGGACTGTGTGACCAACGTGGAAGCAGATGAAAGCTCAGAAAGGTTTTACACAAAGGCATTCAGATCAGGATAATCCGATTGTGTGATTATGATTCAATATTTAATATTTACCTTTTTAATAGATATCATGTCTACTTTGATATTTTGCCTTTCTGTTAAACCTTCTGTTATGCTCCACTGTGTGTGGAGGAATGCTGTAAAATATTTCAGAGGTCTGAGTGAGATGACATACAGTAACACACTGCATGTAAGATAAGATGAATGCATAAGATGAATGTGCGCTGAACCTTTTTTTTTCCCCTATGGAGCTGACTTACAATGAAACGGCGCCCTTTTTGACACCGGGCTGAGACGACGTCCATGACGCATTCAGTGAACTACCCCTACATGCTGTATGTTTATGTTTATTTTGCTGTAGTCCTTCAGCTTGAATAAGGCAAGTGTGAGACCTAGTGTCTGTGCACGTGGGTGTAAAATCCATTGGAAAGAGCCCCGCCATCTCTTGATTGACATTTAATCACCATGGCAACAAGTGGGCTGCAAGTGGCTGCTCCCCTGAGAGCTTTTAGTCACCAGGTTGCAAGAAATACGGAGACCGCAGACTTTCTTGCAGACTGTTGCCACTGTTGTGTTCCACATTCATATTTATGGAGGCTAACACCCAGAACCCCTTTAAACCCGACCTTTTGCAGATGTGTAACCCTCCTCCTGCTTCAGTCTAACCCCCCAGCCAGCTGTTGACCCACTATTCAAATGCAGCAGCGAGTCATGATTAAGTGTTAGACGACAATCGGCACATGCTTGTTGGTTCCTGGCGGCTCCGGTTGTCGCAGCGCTTCGGGCGCTTAAACGCCGCCGCTAATTGTTTCCTCCCTCAGCGGGACGCTGACTTCCAGCGGCATTGTGTTGACTACAAGATTCTGTGGGTAGATTTCAGGTTCAGGGGAACGGCGCGATGACGGCAACACTCCCTGACTTCCAGATGGTGTTTGTCTCTGCATTGTGATGTGGCTCTGTACGGTGTTGACTCATCCCGCGCCCGTCTCCCGTCGCCTGTACCTTGTCACTGTCTCACTTCTCTGCCTTTTCTCAGCCGCTCGTCGCAAAGTGTGGCAACCACATTAACCGTTACATGAGCAACCGTTCCTACATTCTGCGTGGAATCCTGCAGAAGAGAAGAAAGTGGGAAGGGGGAATCCCAAAAAAATCCCAAGTGCGGTGCGGCTTTGGTTTTCTGTATCTGCTCAGTATTTCTTTCTCTTGTAGACTCGCAAACACACACACACACACACACACTTTTCCGCTATTCTTGCGTTTCATCTCCAGGTACCATTGAATATTGGTGTTCACACTGAAGAGTCTCATCCAGTTACCATAGCATCCCCTTGTAAGCACAAAGACTCCCGCTGAGGTCCGACTGCGGAGGCGTTTCAAGCCCTATTGCAGATGGTGTCATTCCCACATGCCACCTCGTAGGGGTTCTGCTCAACCTGCTGAAGAGTAAGGGTGGGCAGATAGTTTGATTGATGTCTTGTGCAAGATTTTTTTTTTTGTCTTAGTCTGCTTGTACTGTGGGTTCATGATAGTAAAAAGCCTCCCACGGAGATGCTCTGCCCACTGGTTCAGGCTGCATATCTGCTGCGGTCAATAATTTAACATATTTTGTGTCTTTTTTTTTACGGTTCACTGCACAGTATTTTGTTTTTGTAAATTGCAAGAGATATATTGATTGGTATGTTTTTAAATCCAGACTGAAAATAAGTGTTTATCACTGAGAAGTGTTTTTCATACGCGAAAATCTTCACAATTCTATTCTGAAATGTGTGGGATCCGGTCAAAAACAAATTATATGAAATGAAACTCAATCAGTATTCAGGAAAAATACTTTTCCATCCATCTCGGGTGTCTGTTTACCCAACAATGGCACTCAGAGATGCTCAAAAGTCAACTTTTGAAAATGCTCCCATGTTGTCCCCATGGAAACGGAGGGAAACACAACTTTTCTGCATGCACACCTCAGTCACAGTAAATAGTCATATAAATAATAACAACAATGGCGGCCTCAGGAGTGTCATGACTCCTCATCCATATTCTCCTGAGACTTGGTCATTTTTGAGTTGAGAGTCACCTGTAACAGCAATTGTTTTGGCCATGGGTCCATGCAAATATCCGTGCGCTCGCCATTGTTAGCGTATTGTCTGTGTGCATGTGTGTGTTGAGTGGACAGTGGCCTGTTTTGCAAGTGACATAATTTTTCAGTGCTTCTTCTATTTCCATGTACAGTAAATGAACATTATTTTTCAAAATGTTGCGGTGTAAACACGAAACTTTCTGTAAACGAAAACGCAAAAACAATGCATTATAAAGAGTTCCTAAGCGTGACGGGGCACGGGATGTGAACCCTGCTGAATACGGGCCAAGGCCATGTTACTATCATCAACTCTCATATTTATCTGAAATACAGAGTATTCAGTTACCGGTATACAGATAGTTCTAAAAGCACATGGTTGAAACTGAATATGATACTTTATTGAGCTTTTTTGTTCTGTTTTTCCAAATTTCAAGTGGCTTCCTAATGATTTATCGATCATTCGCTCAATGCACGGACGATGAGAGTCTGTTTCGTTTCAGTGATTATTCTTGAGATGCACTGCAGAATGTGTGGAGGGTGCCGTGCTATTATGCTGTGAATAGGCATCCAGGTATTTGGTTTTCCCTCTGATTACACGCTCCCCCTATTTCTCTTGCGCTGTCAGGTATGGTTTTGGTTACAGGCTGCTCCTCTGAGAACTGGGTAAAGGAGCCGAGGCCCGAGGCTCCGCTGCCACTGAGCCAGCTCCCTGCTTCTCCCTGGAAATTACAGTTTCTCTCACAGTCGCTCTCACACACAGCTCGGTGGAGACACAGGAAATTGACAAGGGACATGTGGATCTGGGATTAGATGAATGATGTTGGATTCAGCGCACACACGTTCTGGCACAAGTACACACTTTTTTTTTTTTGAGAGCAAAGCATCCGACAGTAGTGCAGTCGGGGTATTGCGAAAGAGTGTCTTTTGTTTTAGACAAATGCAAAGGTATTATGTAACATAGCTTACTCGTATGACACTGACAGACCTTCACAGTTTTAACAAGAGGTAGTCATAAAAACTGTGGAGGTACTGAGGCAAAAAAAAAATCCTCTGTTTGGTGAAGATACTATTATTTACAGAGTGCAGCTGACCTGCTTATCATGGCCTATTTGAAGGCCTTTACTTTGTTGTTGTTGCATTCTTTATATGACTTTAACTGAGGAAACGTCCTTTTTTTATCATTGAAATGAAGCATTAGTTTGATCCTGCTCCTAAATCTTATATTTATGATGACTTCTTCTGAAATATTCTGTTTCTCTAATTAATGTCACCTTTCCTTTCTGCATCCTGTCGTCTCCCTTTCTGGCTTAACAAGCACTTTAAATATTGTTTTCTTACCAACATCATATCTTGGTAATGATCAAATTGTTTGCAGGTGCTTAAATAGTAAAATGGTAAATAGATTCTTGAGATTCTGTGTCTTACTTTAGGACACTTCCACATGATACCTTGCTCAATGCCTGTGTATTTCCGTCCACTGTCACTTAAGCGCCACAGTTCTGAAGCTTCAAGGTCATTTAAGGAGATAGTTATTTAGACTCTTTAATTTTCATCAAAAATATACAAATAGAGACCAAACTACTCTCTGGTTGAGGAGCTTTTAAACACTCAGGCTGCATATACAGTCCTATTCTATCCTCTGTGTTATTAAAAAACCTAATAAGCTAATGCATTTCATCACAGTTTTAAAAGAAATTCCTTAGATGTAGCCCATTATTGTAATATTCAGTTTAAGTACAGACGGGATCTACCTTTGCCAGTCTGTGTTACATTTAAAGAAGTAATTATCGGCGCTTCCGCAGCAGGACAATGCTGTATTGTTCATTTAAACTGGAAAATGCGAAAGATGTATATTCTGCTTCGCACCAATGCTGTCTATTATATATTAATTTCCCACTGAAAAAAACAAAAAACAAAAAAGCTTTGCATGCTGTTACATCACTTTTCCAGAATTATGGAAACAAAAACATCAGTAAAAATAAGAGAAAAAAAAACAGCTTGTCATTTCAGTGCAAGGCTATTTATTTTGCCTTCTGTCTTTCATTGAGCTGTGGCAATGTTGGGTAAAAGGACAGCAGGAGAAAGATGGAAGAAAAGGCAGAGTCACACACACATACACACACACACAAAAGAAAGACACCTGGCTGTAATGACTTCAAGAGGAAAACAATAATACACGATGCAATCGGGCACTGAAGGTAAAAACAGGGGCGCTATGAAAGAGACTTTCTGAAGCTCCTCGGCACCAAGCACACAGGTTTTGATCTCAGTCTCCGGGCCTCATCAGTGGCTACTGATCTTGCGGTGAGTTTTCACTTTTAAATCTTGCTTTCACATCTTTACAATGTCTACAGCGCCTGGCTTAACCCGGTCATAGCTTATTTCCTCCCAGCTGTACAGCAAAACATCTCTATTATTCATCTTATCTGTGGCCTTGAATTGCACTCGTGATGCGGCTTTTCAAGACTAAATAAAGAAGTTGTGCTACTTCATAGCAATGTAATGTTGGTTTTAAGTCAACCTAAACATGTCCTCCGTCTGTGACGCAGTTTCAGGAGATCACTGGTTTATTTCAAGGTTGTCAAACAAAAGGCCCGTGGGCCAAAACCAGCCAGCAATCCGGCCCACTGAACCGCCAAGCAAATTCTAAAAATTTCAAAGAAGACATAGTTTTTTACAAATAAGACACAATAGAGCAGAAGGTGGTGTAAAACAGTTCTTCATCTCATCTTCTAAAATATTTCCTAATCTTGTTCGTCCTTTGGATGTGTCAGATGAAGGTGTGCGGCGGCCGCCGGCCCCGGCTCAAACCACGGGTCAGCGCACAGCCTCACAAGGTGAGCGGCCGCCATTGAAGCCCCCGCTAATGACTTATTGACTGGGTGCCGCTGAGCGTGCTTCATCCAGGGCGCTTCAAAGGTAAAGCTGGTGGGGCTGTGATGTGTTGTTCGATGGGACAAGGCTGCTTGAAGTCAGCTCCGCCTCGTCTTGTACCGCGATACGAACAGAGAACAGTGTTGAGTGGAGCAAAAACAAGGAAACGCTGGGAAATTGAAAGCCTCTGAAGTTGCGTGGAAATATTTGCATTGCGTTGAATGTTCTGTCACATCGCTGGCATGCACGGAGAATTCTCCTTTGTTAAAGTCTCATATTTTGAGCTGCACATATATTTTCCCCTCCTCACCGTATCTGCATTGCGCGCAGGCTTGTTTTTGTCTTGTTTGTTTACTGAATGCTGCTTATGCACCTCTTCTCTTTCAAACTCACACATACACTGCATTTAGAGCTGCGTGTGTGTGTGTGTGTGTGTAGCTCCATAGTGCTGCATACATCCTGGCCTGCTTTAGGAACGCAACCCGACCGTAGCATATTGAGCCTTTCTGAGGAGATGTCGCTCTCTTGTGTGCGGCCTTTGATGAAAGTGTGTCACCGACTTGAGATGCAGCCATTTGATCTGGTCTGATGTGAACTGGGGAGGTGACCCGGGAGCCGGCAGACACAGGCGTGCACACACACACACACACACACCGCCTAATTATTCACTCCCAGATGTTTAGTTTTGCGACCCCGGCACAGAAGGAAAGCGTGTGAGGGGACACTAATGACAAAGGCAGCCACAGTGAGCTTGGTGAAGCTGTGAGAGAGAGAGAAAGCGAGTACATGAGGGCAAGAAAAAGTTTTAGAGTCCACTAATCTGCAGTCACTTCCTTGTTTATATAGTCTTATAAATAAAAAAAAAAGTTCTTTCGCTTCCAAATATTCTGCGCAAAATGGACTGGCCGCTCGGCTAACTGAAACCCCGGGTCAGCTTGTGAGACGCTCATCCTGTGCTACCATCCTGGCTCCTCTTGTTTAGCTGTCCACCTCAGATACAGATCAACCTTCCTCTGGCAGGGACAAGCACCTGAAGCCCCCTGTGAGTGGCACATAGACGTCAGTGCAGCCTCTCCCTTTCTGTTTCTCCATCTCCGTCGCTGTCGCCGCGCTGGCCACGAGCCCCGCAAGCTTCCAGGCCGCACATATTGACAAGCCTGTTTTTTTTCTGTACAACGTGCTGACGTTTGGGGAGACTGTCGCTTTCCATTTGCTTTTTAATATTTCAGTGTGAGGTAGTTTTGGGTGTTGCTGCTGCAGGATCTGCGACGGGGATTGGGGTTCAGTGACAAGCTGTAAAAAAAAAACAATGTGTACTGGGGAAAGTTTGGAACACAGTGATGTGTTTTCAGTCTTCATTTGGACATGTTGTACAACGTATAAAATAGAACTAGGCAGAAGTCTTGGATTTAACAAGAGGCCACTGAGAAAGCCTTTCCCCTTTAACTCTTCACAGAATAAATGCAGTTTGAATGGAAAGCAGTGACAGATTAGAAGCGCTAATCTGAAACATGAGGTTGATGCTGATTTTCATTACAGCAGATGAAGGATGTTTATCAGTAGAGTAGAGTTTTATGTAATCCAGTAAAAAAGACTATTGAAGATGACACAAAACAAAATAAACCCATAAAAGATATGCTACTTGCCGATCCCACAAGTTCAAGTGTTGTATATAAAACACCTCAAGCAAAACGTTTAAATCTAAATATCTAAATTGTATTTTGATAAAGAATTCTGAGAGTATTTGTAAATGATCACATGTTGTGTAAATTAAATAGCAGTTGAAGGCTTTTTTTTGAAACATTTTATCTATATTTCTACTGCAGCCATTGCAGTTGTTGTTTTGCAATCTTTACATTTTTAATTTTGTCTGCATCACAGTAAAGAACAAATCCTCAAGTGTAACAGCTCCATTGGCTGTTGGGCCCTATCCATTAGAGTATCTGACTTTTCACATAAAATAGTTAACTCGGCTTCCCTTATATTCTACATTTGTGTCTATCAATATCTTTTATTGTGGAACCATTCAGTTCATTCATTCTCCTTCATAATTTCATCCCATGACGAAACAGACTCTGCTCTACTTTTATCACTAATTGCCCTCTGGGTATCAGTCGCACTGTAATATTAGTGCACAAATAAAGTCTCAGAGCATTTTAAAAGGAGGGCACGTCTGACTCCTTTTCATCCGTATCAATTCCCCGAAAGGAAAAAAAAAAAAAAAAAAAAGTTGTCACAATGCCGATAAAGAAAAACCGGAGAACTTGTGCGACTTGTAATTTTTCCGAGGCGATGCGCTGCCCTCAACATGAGCCTGTGTGAATTCCATTTCCCTCCTTGATGTTAAGGCACGAGCATGGTTTTTCCTTCCCTCCCAAAGAGAGTACTGGAGTAATAGCAGCTGCTCAGTCCTGATTAGAGCCACCGTCCTTCCAGAGCCAAGCCCACACATCTCTGCCCTACTTTCTCTTCCTCTCCTCCTCCTCCTCCTCCTGCTGATCTTCCTCTCTCCCCAACAACTTCTAAAGTCATGCTCCAACCGCTATTTAAGACTGAAAATCACAGTCCATGACAAATGTTTCCTCGCGTGCATCCCTGTGCCTTCTTCTGTTTTAACAGTTTTGCAGCTGCTGGTTGTGTGCTGTTGGGTTGGTTTTCGATTTCGCAAATGAAAAATCCATAAATGCAGTCCAGATCACAACAAATTGGGCAGTTCGGCATTGATTTGTCCTTCAGTCATTGTGCTTCCGGACGCTGATTTTCAAATAAAATAAAAAAATACTTCATTAAAACGCCAGTTGTAATTTCAGGGAGTTGACATAAACATTTGTGGTGGAGAGCCTTTTTAGCACCAAGTGTGCCTGTTCAAAATTAATGGGAGCGATCGACAGGAAGTCGATTTCTTCGACTGAATATTTCTCTGTCCACATATTCACGGTTGTATCCCTGAAAAATGAAATGTTCACAGTATTAATGCTGTTGGCTTTAATCACTCTACACAGAATTGAACACATCACCGCTTTTGTATTATTTCCTTATATGAAACGGACCTGCAGGCCTGAAATTCCCCAGTTTACACACAGATGGAGTCGAGACGTTTCTGAAAAAGTTCCACCTTGGGAACCATTTTCAAAAAGCTGCAGTGGTGCTGAACACCCAAAACACGATGAAATGAATTAAGATAATTTAACATTTTCTCCATTTACATGAGTGATACAATATCACTGGCGATATTGACAATCTTAATCTACTAATCCTGTTAGTTCATGTCGTGCTAATTACAGTTCAATGGAGATAGATATTGTACAGTCAAAATTAATGATCAAAGGTGTTGTAGCTTTTTTATTTATTTTTTCTTTAGCTTGTTTGTAGGAGGCATTGGCCATGCCACACGGGAATCAATAAATGATACGTGAACACTGATTAAAATCGCTTGTAAGATATATTTAAATTTTCTGTCCTTTCCAAAACTGACATTGGGTTTTCACACAAAATAAACTAATGTCTGAGGTAAAGTTTTAGCATTTAAAAAGTGTTTCCATTTGCTTGTCTCGTCTGTAATGTGTTGAATGAGAGCGCTTTGTACCACTGGACAGGATATACTCTACATGCACACATAAAGGTCCTTAAAACGAAACCATGGAACCAAAATTAGTTTTCTGAGACCAAACCTGAACGTGTGCTTTTCTGTGTCGTGCTTTTTACGTTTCGCTTCAGCACTGAGGTGAGACTCTTTATGATGTGCCCTGAGAGTCCTGAACATGCTGCGTTTTCATTCTGCACACGTGACGCTGTGAATGTCTGGGTGTGTGATGAGCACGCTCTCTCTCTCTTGACCCATAAAACAAACTTGTGAAAATCTTCTACACTTCTTAGCCGTGTGATTTTTATTCACTTTGTTGTCTCGTAGTAGTTCTGCTTCACTCCAGTCCCAGGCCACTTTGCATCCTTTGTAAAGTTAAAAGACAGCTGCACAGAGTTGGAGACTCAAACAGCTTGAAGTTAAAATTTCTGGAGCATCTTTTTCCTGTAATCCGCTGGTTTTTTTTTTCTTTCTTTTTTTTTTAAATGATGACAAGACAAACCGAAGCAGCTCGTGCACTCAAATTACTCGAGTGTCAGAGTGAGATGAGCAGCTTCGTGTCAGATGGATTGCTTTTTATGAAAAACCCCAAACCACATTTTTCCATTTTGAAGCGTCTGCTGTAACAGTAGCAGGATGCAATATTGGCACACGGACCTCAATAATTTAGTTGATCTAATTACACCAGTTACAAAGCGCTGATTGTACAAGTGTGTAGCTAATGGTCAGTGTTCAGGTGCTTCACATTTAATTTGACTCATTTAAAAATCAGACACTTAAAAAAAAAAAAAAAGGAAAAGAAAAGCAATGCATTTCATGCCAGATGACTCATTGCAGACTTGGAAAACGCATTAATAAACACAGCCAGGGATTCCCAGAACAGCGTGAGCTTGGCTGCTCGGTCTCGACAGCACAGCCAAAGAGATGCTGCATAATAAGCTAACGTTTTAGCACTTTGCAAGGAACGAAAGGCAAGGGAAAGCCTGATGGCGGAGAACAAAAATATAAGGGGGAAAACAAAGGTGAGTGGGAATAAGATGAAAGAAAACGAAGGGAAAGGGGGAATAAGAGGTTCATTCTCTCCCCCGGGCTAAGTGGTGGCAGATTGTTCAGCCTAAGGTTGGACATGCCCAGAGGTTTTGTGAATGAAATGGACACCTTGGCACGGCGCCCGCACATTACGCTGCGAGGTTTTCTCCTGCTTGCCTTCCCCCTGCACCCTGCTATTCATCAGGAGACTTCCCAGACTGCAACATGTTGGAGTCCAGTTACCATCACTCAGCAGCTCCCAGGAGTCTCCCACCATCTCTGTCCTCCCGTCTTCTTACTTCGTCTCTCCAAACACACTCTTTTAATACATATTACTTACATTTTTTGCGGAAATATAGCTTCGTTTCTTTTTTATGTGGAGAAATCCCACGAGTCCAATCATGATTTTGTTGTTAATAATAGCGGGCAAAAAAACATTTTCAATTTTGAATATTTCAGACCCGTATCCCTGCATCCACACCAGTATCTGTGCTCCTATTCAAACGGAAGAATGTCAGCATTTTGCTCGACTCTGATGTTGGCCGATAAAAGTTAACATCAGTTTCGTCTTCAATGTTTTTACATCATGTTACTCACAGCTTCTGCTCGTTCACTTCGTCAGCTAGCACTCACAGATGTTCTAATTCTTTACGAAGGAAGATCTTTATGAGTGAAACATCCAGTGTTGTACTTAATTTGGAACTCAAAAGCTGAATTGTACTCAGCCTTCTTATGACTCAAACAAATACATGAATCATTACATTTGTTGTAATGAAGCCTTCTTAGAGAATCGCCATGAACTGTGAATATTTTTTCCTTGCTGTTTTGCCTGTAAGCAGCTCTGTTGTTCCACCCCCTTCCCACGGCGGACAGCCACTGTGGTTGTTGTGAAGTATTTAGCAGGTAATTGCCTGATTTGCCCTTGCCTGTTTGTTGGGAATGTAACATAGCTAAGAGGAAAGTCAGTGATGGACTGAGATTCACCAATTAGATGGAAATGTAACTTCAAATGAGGGCTGACAGTGCCAGCCCCACAGGGCTGGGGCATTTTGGGAATGATGTGAAGAATTATATTGCATCGCTTGTTTGTGCAGTGATGTACATTCCTTTGTGCGTAACATGCAGAACATCAGCAAGTCCGACATGCTGCCTTTATTATTCGATATTTTAAATTATTTCATCTGTTAAATTACCCGTTCCTTTTCTTTCTTTCTTTCTTTCCCCTCTCATCCTTCCTTGTTTTCTCTGCTTGTTGTATCAATCTTATACTTTTAACTCCAACATCCATCATCCAACCTCTGTCCCGCTTTGTCCGCTATAAGGACATACGTTGATTGATCTGATCTGTGAAAGTCAACAGTCAATCACAAGGGAAACAGAGAGACCGTTAATCACATTCATCTCCGATAAAGACATTGAATGTAAAAGCACAAATGTAAAAAAAATAAACAAAATCTTTGCAGATTTATGGATATAAAAGTGTAAATGGATTATCAAACTGTGTAAACATGCACAGTAACTTACAGTGAATGGTGCAGACGTATTGTTAACACTAGTATCCCATGTTGCTGTGTCAGTCGTGTGTTAATTCAGCTGTATTCCGCTGTAACAGCAGGTATCAGTTACCTGTTTTTCATTAATTAAAGTCTTCTGATCAAAGCCAGAGGAACTACCTGGCGTGACGTGATCACAGCAGCAGCAGGTGCAGCACGGAGGCTCTTCATCAAGGTGGCTTTTCACCAAAGATGATAAGACTTGATTAATCCCTCCTATAAAGATATCAGAAATAGTGTCCTGAATTGAGATCTAGATCCAAATACTTTTTTAACATGCTACACTAATGTCACTCTTTGAATGTTCTGGCACCGGGTATCATTCATATCTTATCCATGTTCCCTTTTCAGCCGTGGTAACATTACAAACTGCACTATTTTAACATTTCATCAACCCACATATCACAGCCTTTTCCCTTTCACCCTGAGGCTCTGACAAGGAGATATAGCTGCGATCATACACACATGCTGCTTTTATTGATGACAGGGGATGTTTGCGTCTGCTCCAGCAGCCAATCAGTCACTCTGAGCACTGATGAAAAGGCCCTCAAAGAGAGAGAGGCCTCGATCCAGTCTGGAGGGGGGGCTTTGCCCCGTCAGCATCCAGTCTTCCCTGTATAGATCCATGGGGGGAGAGGATGGGTTCTCAGGATACCTACCTCTATCGATCACACCCCATCCCCCCTTTGTTTTTCCCTGCCTATGCTCAGTCTAACCATCCCCCCTCCCAGAGAGGTAAAGCAGACACAGGAGCTCTCATTTAAGCTGAGTCCACACGTGTGTGTGAGTGTGTGTGTTACACTTGTCGCCATGTTTGTATGTTTGTGTGTGTGTGTGTGTGTGTGTGTGTGTGTGTGCATTTTTAGGAGCTGGAAGGCCAACACCATGAATCCAGACTGCCGTCTCAGAGGACTTATATAATATTGTATTCTCCACTGTTTGGGTGAAGGGAGGAGGCTGTTTATCGGCTGCAAATGCTGCAAAGAGCTGGAGAGACGTTTTTTTTTTTTCTCCAGCATTGTTCGGTGTGTGTGTGTGTGCGTGTGTGTGTGTGCGTGTGCACACCGAAGCTTTGATGACTTTTAATTTTCCCTCGTTACCCAGACCCACATCCCACCCGGCCTGCTGTGCAGCTGCGTTGCGATAGCTCCGGGCTGTGACCTGAAAGCACCCCACCGCAGCTAAAATACCGCTGGATTTCGGCGTGCCGACGGCCGCGCGTCGTGCACGCTGTCCGTCTCCGTCCTTCTCTGTGCCTGGCAGGCCGATGTTTTGATCTGTCACAACAAGTTTTGCGCGGCGGGCGTGTCAGAGACAAGTCACGCATATGGTTTGTGTCACCGGATTCCCTCAGGTCAGCCGAGGGATCAGGGATTTCCCTTAGTGACACCTTGTAATGGTGTGAAGCCTGGTGTAATATTCTGATTGTTTGTGTGTACACTTGCACACACACACACGTTTGCCCATGTGTCACTTTTTTTCCCTTGAGAGAAAGCTTTAAGTGTTTCAGCAACATTTGTACTTGGCACATGACAAACATCAGGGACAGATGTGTTAATCTGCGCTGAAGCCTTTATAGCACATCTTGGCTTCAAAAAGCCCACATTTCATTTGTGTCCCTTCAGCTCAGATTGACCGTCCCCCACTGCGTCGCTAGGAAATCCTGAATCAGTTGAAAATTACTGTTATTATTGGCTTCATTACAACTGAAATGGTCAAATGTTTCATGTTACTGGCCACCAATAAAATATTGGTTGGGTGTTGCACCTGGGCGAGCAGAGTAAGCAACTGTAAAAAAAAAAAAAAAAATGCTAGTTTTAAAAAAAGAATAAATACAGTTTTTATTATGCACTGAAGTCATAATTTAGACCAAAAAGAAGTCCTGATTTCCAGGCAAAGACTGGTAAAACCCCGGAGAAAAAGTGGCACAGAGGAACAGTAGTTTATTAAAAAAAAACAACAGCTTCTTATTCATTCTCATTGCACAAAAGTCAAGCCAATTTAAGTCTCAGCACTCAATAGCAGTGCTGGTTTTTCACATGGCTCCACTTTGCTTTACGGGCAAAGTGACGTGTTTAGGTAACCTCCTCACTTGTTTCTGGCTCTGACAGTGATCAGTTAATGACAATCACAGACGATATGGAAGTTTCTTCAGGAGGATTTTTAGAATTTGTGCAAAACTTGTAAAAATCAATGATATTTCCATCAGCATTGGTGTGTTTCTCCTATTTGCTTTGAAAAAAAAAATCAGGTAAACTATGAAAAACACTTTAAGCCATGAATCGTGTACAATCCTGGTCAGTTTTATGTTTTTTCGCATAGATTTTATAATTGTGTTGTTTTTTCATTTTTCTGATGTTAAAAAGGTTCTAACTGATTTGATCTTCGAGATACCCTTAAAAGTGTCCAAGGTTGAAATTTCCACTTCTAAGACCCGGACACGTGGGTGAATTTATTTGAAACGGAGACACTGCGCACTGACAGTCCTGTCGTTTAATAGGCCTGCTGTAATTGATCCTATCATCTGTGTCGCCGTCTGAATGCGTGTCTGCGCCTCACATTGTCATGCCCCCTGCGAGCCTCAGCGGTGTGACAGCAGTGTCACTTATGATAGATGAGGCGACATACTGCATATCAATAATGTGTCAGTTCACTTTACGTTCATCCATATATCCCTTTCTCTTAGAGAACGGCTCCTATCTTTCAAATGTGCATGTTCTGTGACTAATCCTCCTCACCAGTCGGCACTCCTGTGAAAATAGGACAGTTTTTGAGACTGCTGTGTTTGGAGCTTTCTGTATTTTCCCGGGGGCATATTCCCTAAAGAGGAAGATTAATATATCAATGGATGACTTGAGCATAGTTACACACACACATATATATTGGCGTGTGTGTTTGTGAGTGAGAGAATCTGCGCAGTTCAAAGGGGGCCGCCTACTTTATTTGCATGTCTGGAGTGAACATCTATCATCATCATCAAGCGCAGCAAACGCGTGAGGCAGGCGGGCGCCGCCGACACTCTCGGGATAGAGACGCGACGCACTTTCAAACCTTCGCTGCGGCAGCATCAAACGCTTCCTAAATGCCTTCACCTGCGGGGGAAACGCACACTGCGTGCACACATGCACTGATGCAAACAGACAGGTGATGTTCTGTGACACTTTCTCTTTGCTTGGCGTTGGCTGCAGCTGTATTCCCCATCATTTCTCCGTGCTGCTGACCAATCCCAGTACAGAAATGAGTGATTCAGATCTCAAAAAAAAAAAAAAAAAAAATCATACAGGATCGCCCAGACGTCACCATTTAAACTCCCTCCTCCTTCATCTCCAGCATTTTCATTTTTTTTCCAGTGCTGTTGGCCAGAGTGGCTCAGTCCATTCTTTTGGTAGCCAGAGGGGTTTGCAGAGCAGCTCCGAACGGGAGAGGGGAGAGCTGGAGTGGTACAGCCTGATAGATAGAGGAGCGAGAGACAGTGTGTGTGAGTGGAATAGTAAAAAGAGCCCCCGAGACGAAGAGGGGGTGCGTGGTGGGAGGGAGGGAGGGAGGGAGGGAGCGAGAGCGAAGGAGGGAGGAGTATGGTGGGGTGGAGGCACGGAGCCAGAAAATTGCATTGCGTGCTCAGTGATTAGTTTACCTCCTGGGTCTCATTCTCTCTCACTCCTCTCCTCTCACTCGCCGCTCACTCCCCAGGTTCTTCTCCACCTCTGGTAGCTTTTCCTGGTGTCTTTGTCTCGCCACTTTGCTGCCTCTCGCCTTCCTCCACTTCCTCTGTCACTACATCACACTGTCACTCCTTTCTATTGTCTTCTCCTTGCCCGCCGTCTTCCACTTTCTTAGCGGATATCTCCACTGCCTCTCCTCTCTATCTCTGTCCTGCCGCCCCCCCCCCCTCCCTGTGTGCTGACTTGGCTCTCGCCTCCATTCTTGTGTTATCTTCAGGGCTTGAAAAATGCAAAATGCCACCTGACCTGCAAGCAAACTCATCAAACCTTGAACAAAAATTGTGCTGCGATTATGTGTTTTTATTGGGATAGTAGCTGTGCAAACAAAATAAAAAAGCTCACGGGCACAGAGGAGATTGGCACAGACAACTTCCAATCAGTCAGTAAGTCAGGAAGCATTTTAACACCATAAGCCAGCCCGGCTAATTATAGTCTTAAGAGCAATAAACACGAGCTTCCAGTGTCTCGCACCGTACAGCAGAAGTGCTGATGCTGAATGAAAGCCAGCCCCCACATGTCCCTTTTTTGGTTTGGCGCTCTTTGAAAAGCAAGTGGGTCAAGCCTTTTCTTCTTAATCCGTACATAATCTCGCCCCTCTAGTTGAAGAGCAACCACAAAACAGTGCATCAGGGGCGGGGAGACGGACTGAAAGAGAGACAGGAGGAAAAGGGGGAGAGAGAAACAGGATTTCACTTTAGGCTGTCAGCGCATTTTCATTTATCAACAAAAAAAAAAAAGGGAAGATTTTTGCTGAAACCACAATAGTCTGCATTCCTAATATTTCAGCTCGTACGGTCAAATTTTCTCTGTAATTTGTTGTGTCTGCCTGAGTGTACCTAGACTAAAGATTCAGCAGTCTGTTTAATATGAAGAGCTGTGAAAGTAGCTGCAACGCCGTGTTTGACATAAATATAGCCGCAGTCGAAAGCCTTTGTGAAAAGCTTTGGAAAAAAAAAAGAAAGAAAGAGAAAGAATGGACCTGGAGGGCAGACTGTATCACAGTGTGCACTGAGGGAGGAAAACAACATTATTATATTGAGTAGGAGCTGAGGGAATTCATCCATCCATCCATCGAGGGTCAGGGTTGTGGGGCACATAGAGCTGATCCCAGCTAACAAAAGGTGAAAGGTGAAAGCAGGGCTCACACTCGTCCGGGGGGGCGGGGGTCAAACACGGTTACGTTCACAAGTCACATAAAGCCCACATTTCACAGTCCCATAATAACCTTTAGAATCAAACTTAAAAGTTTTTTCTTTGTTGAGAGAATACTTAATGAAAATATCTATATTTTTGTTAAACCAAGAAATCATTTAATCTCCACATAAAGCCAATTGCAATGAAGCCTTTTGGTGCAAAATACAGTGAAATGTCAGTTGCTGCATTGCGCATGTGTTTTTTTTTTTTTGTTTTTTTTTTTTTTTTGCAAATTCAAATTCCAATTTTGTCCCACTGACCTCATGTTTACCACCCTTTTTACTAGACAGTTCCCCAGTCCATCACAGCGCAAATACAAAGAGACAAACAGTTACAGTTACACATATTTGATTCATTATTTAACCTCACCTCTGTGTTTTTGGACTATTAGAGGAAACTGGATTTCTCAGGGGAAAAACAAAACACGAGGATAACATGCAAACCCCACACAGAGAGGCCTGAACTGGACTCGAGCCCATGGTCTTCTCATTATAAGGGGAGCATATCCACCATTATTGAATGTATAGTCAAGTACCAATAATATGGATCTGCAGCTGATCAGCTGTAAGCAGAGATGACTTTTCTTCATCCTGTCAGAACTGAATATTACACAATGAGTGGATTTAAAACAAATAAAAAGCATATATTCCGACATGTATGTTTTGGAAAAACTCTGAAGTGAGATGTCGGGTTTGTGGCTGAAGCTGGCATTACTGCGAGTGCGGTGAACACTTTCCTCCTTTATGTAAACCCTACTTGATTTTATTGGTCCGAGCTGCATTATGTACTTTTAATTTCACCTGTTGAATCCAGTCATTTAATTAAGCCTGCCCTTCATTTGATTACCCATCTGGATATTGGATAGTGCAGCCAAAGCACTGTTGATAGCTGCTAATGCCTGGCTGAAGTGATCAATAGCCTAGCGTATCCGAAAGGCAAGGCAGCGTTCACCTCTTTAACACTAATACCGAATCCGCACATCCTTATCCGTATCGGCCTTCAGTCCATTATTGGAGAGTGACCCAAAATTATCTTTAATCAGCCTGAATCTGGCACTCGTCCATCTGACAGCAGGAAGGCCTTGATCAAGTGATTTCTTGTAGCTCTTCTCCTTTCCCATCCTCTCTTCAACACGATGCCCTTTCCTCTCATTTCCAGGTTTCACCCTTCTTTCCCCCCACCCCCTCGTTCTGGTGGTGGTGCGATGCCATGTGACCGCAGCTCGATGACTTAGGGTACCTGAAGACTGTTGCTAATGGTGACAAATGACTGTTTCGCAGAGAGTCGAGGAGGGAGCGTACGGCTGAGACGAAAGCTAATGTTCTGGTGTGAGTCCATGCTGGCTAATTGCACAGTAAGAGGAGAAATGAAAGAAACATTTCTTGCTGTGTCCATTAGTTTGAAGTGCAGTTTGACATTTCGAGTCATCAAACGGCTTCGCTTTGGTTGCAGTCGCGATCCTACGCCACATCTGAGCTCTTGGTGTATTTAATGGCATTGCGTGTCTTGTTGACATTAATGAAGCTGCCATTAACAATATCAACAACGTTTTGGGTGAAATACCACAATATGTGGTCAAAAAATATTTATAAAAGTGTTAGCTTGTGTCCTTTAGTGTGTCCTCGAGAAAACATTGTTTATGGTACTTGGTTGACGTGACACTCGTTTGTGCTTCTTTGTGTAATCTATGCTGGAAATCAGTAACTAACCAAAACAGACCAGTTTACGTGTCCTCTCCATTCTTGCTCGGTCGGAGGTAAAAATTGTGGCGCTATGATAGTGTTGACACTTCAAGCTCGTATCCAGAGTTCCATTCGTTTCCAATTTATGTACCTTTTTTTTTAACAGAGCTTAAATGTGTTAGTCTGGTTTGATACTATAATATAATATTAGCATAAAGCAATATAGAAATTTATTTATTTATTAGCAGAGGGAGGGCGGAACCTCGAGACGTTGGATTAAAAAAAAAACCTCTCTCTTTCAAAACTCCGGACACGAGCTTTAAGCGGGAAAAAATATGTAGGATGCTTTATCGCATGCGGACTTTTTGCAGTTTTTCGCAAAAATCATGAAAAAAAACATAAATAAGAAAGTTAAAAAGTTTTTTTTTTAATGATTTAAGGTTTTTTTTAAAGATTTAAGAGGATTTGACAGATGAAGTCACGCACACATACACACTGTATAAACAAATCTGTCCAGCTCCTTGCAGCATTTCCATCTGATGAACAGCCTCCTCCCTTTGCCCGTATAAATCTTTTTTTTATCATTTGTCATATATTTAGATTTTTTAATTACCTGATTTGATGTGACTGCCACATGTTTTGTTTCAGACTTAACTTAGCTAAATCGAAATCATAATTACATTAACTAAATTCACAGGCAAAACGTCGACCATCAAGCACAAACCGGCCACATCAGCTGTTGTGGCTGCGTTGCGTGTTCTAATTACAGTGATAATACTTAGTCAAGACATCAGCGCTGCTTAGCCGTTCTAAACTCTAAAAGCTGACAGGGCGAAGCAGAGTTGACACAGCGTCTCTCATCGCAGTCTGCCGCTACCCATCGCTTTCAGCTTGCATCATGTCAACTCGGCCTCCATTCAACATTCCAGCAGCTCTCGGTGAAGGAATCGCCCAAAGGCACCGGTCACAGATCGTTGTGTGTTTGTGTGTGAGTGTATCTGACTTGCCTGTGGGACTGAGCTCTAAACTCAGCCAATGCAGCTTTTCATCCAGGGCTATTCACCGCCGTGCGGAGGATAAGGACCTATCTGATGTAGGATCACAGGATGCTGTTAAACTTGAAGCCCAGTGAGATACATAGAGCTATCAAATATATCCACAAGGTAGAAAATTTTATAAATCTAAAATATTTTCACTTTCTTTTGAAAAACTTTTGTGTTACACATCGATTTGATTTCTGTTTATGGAATTCTGGATCAATCTGACATGCTAAATTGAAGATATGTTTGCTATAACAGTTGTTCCTGACACTGCAAAGATTGTCAAACGATGAATAACACAACACTGACGCCACTGCGAGCCTCCTGCTGAAGCTGTGATACTTTGAATCACTGCAAAAGGCGAAGCGAGAAATGTCCTTGAGTAAGAGTCAAGTCCCTGCCTGTCTTTCTTCAGCCGGTGTCAGCGAGACATCAGTGACAAAAGAAAGAAAGACAGACAGAAAATCAGGGGGAAATAGTGCTGTTGGAGAGAAGAAGATATTGGTCCGATTTACATGACAATATTTCAAGTTAAACATTTCCCTGAGTGTTTGAAATTCACCCTTTATATCAGAATAAAAATGCTCTACAGATTCAAAAATTACACAGCAAATTTTCCAGTGTTGAATTAACTCTGAAAGTGTTAAGAGTGGTCTCATATATACACTGTTGTAGTGTTAAATGTAAGTGTTAAAATATACACTTTAAAGTGTTCATTCTAAGAATTCACACTGTATAGAGTTAAATAGGAACACTGGTCAACAGAGAGGAATATTAATATAACTCCACAGAGTGTCAGCATTAGAAAATTAACACTGGTCAGTGTTAAGATTTTAACACTACAAAAGTGTATATATGAGACCACTCTTTAACTCTTGCAGAGTTAATTCAACACTGGAAAATTTGCTGTGTATACCTTGTAAACACCTCATTCCGAATGAAAATGACTATTCCAAAGTATACTTAAATCCAAAGTAAGCGGTTGGTTTATTCTGATTTTGAAGCTGAATTGAATAAGTCCTCGAATGTGTACATGTTCAATCTACTTCATATTAATTCGCATCGCTCTCCTCCTTTGTTCCTGTCGCAGTGATGCAAATATTCCAGGATGGCCGCCTGAAACCAGCCTTGGACTCGAGTGTAGGCGATTTATTTCATGGAAATGGATATAACGAAAAGAGTTAATGGATGGAAGCATTAAAATGCAGACCTTCTGAAAATCAAGAAAGAAAGAAAAGAACCAGGGCGTAAACACGACACGTCTGCCCCCTGTCCAATCAGAACCCTTCGCAACTCCCAGATCATAAGCCAAATTTAATAAAGCCGGTAAAACACGTTTTCCAATGTAAACCTCAATTCTGAATAACTATTTCCATGTAAATACGAAGGACTATACTTTATTTCTGAACGTTTTATTTCTGGATAACCTTTCCAAATTAATGAACGCCGTGCAGCCGTGGTCACCACCATCCAGCTACTTATGCATGTGCAGAAGAACTGCAGTGCAGCACAGCGTACGCAGTAGCATTTTCAAAGTCTACATGGAGAGAGGGCCTGAGTGTTTCCAGAAAGTTGAGTTTTCCCCCGTTTACACGACAAAGGAGTTGGAGCATTTTTGAAAACTTCCACCTTTGGAGCTGTTTTCAAATAGTTGCGTTTTTTGGTGACTTCAACCACAGCTGTGGCATAAATACAGCCCAGCAATGAAAGTTTTGTATTTTCACTTGGAAACATTGTCATGTAAACAGGGCCTTCCACAGTCCAAAAAAATACACTTGAAGTAAAAGGGTACCTGAAAAAAATCCCTTTGGTGTGAATTTAATGATTCTCTGCACTAACAATCTGTCTAGAGTAGCTATATCCTGACTTCAGCCACAGATGAGTTCTGCTCCAGATCTCTGCAATCCAAACCAGTATAGAAGACTGATCCACTGAAGTAATTAATTAGTTGTATAATTTCTAATTTTGTTGCATGTTATAATATTCAGAATTTTAAGGAAAATTTAGGAGATTTCAAGCTATTGGGCATTTTCTTACTTTTTTGATTGAGTCTTTTTCTTTTAGAACTTAACTGGTCAAGCAGGAGATAATGGCTGCAGAACACCTTTCACTTCCCTTGGAGGGGGGAAAAAAAAAAATCCACAAGCGGAAATTGAGTTTTGACCTACAAGGAATATGAGGTGTCAGAGAAAGTCATGAAGAGAGTGAAAGACACAAAGATCCCGAGTAACAGACGGATAGAAATGTAAATCTCCCTGATAAGAGAGGTTTAAACCTCTCTGGGAGTTGGTCCACAGAGTGACTCAGGCCGTGACTCACCGCAGCTGGCAGCGCCACCACCGTTCTTACACACATACACACATTTTTTTAATAAACCCTGAGACCGTGACTGTGGTCTGAAGCTCCCATGCTTACTGTTAGTTCATATTCCACCTGTTACTCACGATGCATAAGCTCTGCTTCATGCTGCTGTAATAGTACTTGTGATCTTCTTATGAATCAGCTTATGACATGATATGAATGCAGGCTGAGCTGCTGAGCTGCTTCCCACCAACATGACTTAGGAGACAGATGCTGGCGAGGTGTGTGTGTGTGTGTGTGTGCGCGTGTGTTCGTGAACCTTCAAACCACCCACTCATGGGATTAGTGTAACGGTGGTCGACTGACTCATCGGTCAATATCTTTGGAGGAGAGACAGAACGGTCAAGTTTTCCACACGGTTCGTTTCTTACACTGAAAAAACTAAAAATCTCACCAAGTTCATTTGTTTTGTTTTTAGTCAAAATGTCTCATCCCACTTGATTAAAGATAAATTTACCTAACATGTAATATTTCAGCAGTATAGAAGGACTTATTTTAAAATCTTACAAGAGAATTTTCATCGTGTGACGATGATGTTGTGGCAGTAGTAGTAGTTGCAGTAGTAGTAGTAGTAGTAGTAGTAGTGGTGGTGGAGCAGCTTTATGGCTGCCTCGTGTCCCGACAGCGACCGCCGACGGCTGGGCCTGGAACATGACCCTGGCGCTGCGTCGAGTTGTTAGGCCATGCGTACGCTGCTTAACGAGCCGTGAGTGATCGCTATGATCTTACCACAAATAATTCATGAAGAACCCTGTGGAGGAGCTGTGGAGCTAAAAGGGAAGTGCATGGGAGAGAAAGGCATCAAGGACTAAACCACAGCTTAAGTGGAGTGAGGGTGTAGCGGGGGGTGGAGATGGTGGAGACCGAAAGGGATTCATCTGACAGATGTGTTTGAAATAGAAGGGAAATCCCCTATTACCTACAGCGCTGACAAGTACATATGCATGCGTGCATGTGTGTGATGTGTGTGTGTGTGTGTGTGGGCTTGTTCTTCTGAAGCCGTTTGTGTTACTACCTCTGGAAAGGCACAGTGGGAGTGTTAGCAGCGTGCATCACAATCGGGGATGTGTGTGATATCATGGTGCAGGAATCAGCTGCGTGTGTGTGTGTGTGTTGGAGACGTGACGAAGTGAACGCAGATTTTTCTGACAGCACTGAAACTCAAAGCGTTTAACTGTACAAGTTTTTCTGCTGAAGCCGAGGGAATACAGTGTTTTATCTAAAAGGAAGGAGGCAGATGCGAGTAAATGACAACTGCCATTTATTTTTATGTCCTTGGGATGTTAGAGCTGATGTATGAATTATAAACAGTTACTGTAAAAATACGGTATATTGATGCCTAACAACATATCAGTCAGCACCATTGATGATTTTCTGCCAGCGGTGAGGAAACATTAATCATTAAATGTGACTGCATTTGGTGTTTTTTCATAGTTGGGAAGCACAAGATGTAGTCAGGCCGCATTGAATTTCTATAATCATCATGTATGAGAAGGAGATGATGTTGAGATTTGCTGGGTAGATTGAAACATTATTTTTAATTGAATTACCTATTATATAAAGTAATTTAACAGACTTCATTCAACCTGAACAATGTTTCCTCCACCAAAAGAGCTTTGAGTTTGTGTCCAATAGCCAAATTATCCGATGACTTATTAAAGTGCACAATCTTAGATTTTCTGCCAGTGTTGCAATTAATTAAAAAATAAACAAAAATGCAACCAACCACCATGCTGTTGGACTGTGGGAAGAAAGTGGAAGACATGCAAACTCCTCACGGAAAACCCCTCAGGCCCAACTTCACAAACGTTTTTCTTAATTTGAATGTTAAGTGAACATCGCTTTTTTTCTTCTTGCATTGCTTTAAAAATATAATATGATGCTATAATAACATGTAAGCTTTCACCATCCTTTTTTTTTATTACAGAAATTACATTCATTGATAAACTAACAAAAGAATTAATCATGCCACCAATCGAGTAATTATTCATCTCACACCACTAGAAGTAATTTAACAAAATTCCGCATGCTAAACTGAGTAAAATATTACAAATAACAAATCTGCTTAGCATCGACATGTTTGCCTGCAGCCATTATCATTTAGCTCAGAGCACCATGTTGCCCAAGTGCAGCCTTGCTCAAGTGGTGAGGCAGTCACAGCGGCGATGGAGATTACTGTTTCTGATGGAGGCGCCGCGGAGCGGTGAGAAGAACACACACTAATGGAAACGGGGGAATGGAGACAAAGGGCTTCTGTAGGTCCATGTGGCATGTCATTAGTTGGGGAGTGGGTTTGACTTGTTCCATCTGACATTTACCACTCTGACTGAAAATGTCACGGAATGCCAGCCTTTACCGCCGGATATCATGGTGCCTGCTACAGCCCAGAGCCATTGATCCCCAAAACTTTTGTCCATTTTGCCCCCTCCCTTGTTTCTCTTGTCCACTGTCCCGAGAAGGGCCGTCGTCTGTGCACCCCCAGATTTCCTTTTCCCACGCGCGACGTCTCTCTTCGGTGCTCGGTGCATCGGCAGCCTTGGCTCAGCGTGAGATCTTCCTGTGACGGTGCTCACAGAAGAATAGAGCCAGCAGGAGCCGTCTATTGTGCATCATCGGTGACAATAAATAAGTGGTTCAAGCTTTATACGCTGTGTGTACTCCACTTGCCATGACAAACCACCCTGCAATTGTCAACCGAACTTTCTTTTCAATTCATTTCTAACCTATTTCAGAACAGGACGCTTTTTCTTTTCTTGGTAAACATCCGATGTACCACCGGGGACAAATGAGAAAACAGCATCAAAGTCAATTTAGTGTCATTTGTGATTATTTATTTTTCGAATAAAGTAAATTTGATCAAATGTCTTGTGAATAAGTATTCAAAGATGTATTCTGTTATTATATTAAAGTTCCCCCATTGAAAAGATTTCCAGCACTGCACTGCTTGTGTTGAATTTGCATGGAAAGCAGAACCAGATCGATCCTAATCTTGACCTTTAGTCTCAGTCAAAACAACAACCAAAAGCAATCAGACTGCACTTGACTATTGGTTCTTTACAGCACACTGTTCTCAGCCTCATTTCAAATTAAACACTAATCTCATGCCCAATAGCTAATTCAAAAAGTAATTATGTCGAAAGGCACTCATAAGCGTTTTCTGCTGTTGTTTGTGACGCCGCTGGAATTCGTGCCTCACTTTTTGGAACTGAATTTAGATCCTTAGCTTCTCAATTTGTTTTTTTTTTTTTTTTTTCTTTTTTTTGGAGTGCTACTGTCTAGTCTATTTCTGTCCTTGCTACACTATTGTCCTCGGTTGACTGCCTTCACATCAAGTGCTGGATTTATTTGGCCACTCTGCCAGCTCAGGCAGATAGACCCTGCAGCTACCACCCAATATGCACCAGCACGAGTTTCTGCTAAGATAACTATAAACCACTGCAACTTTCTTGCTGCTTTTAGTGCCTCGACTGTCGGAGTCGGGTTAATTGAGGAGAAGAAAAGCAGCAGAGCAAACATCCACATGGCTATTGTGTTTCATTTGGTTGTTTTGATGTTTTTTTTTTTTTCCACAGAAGGATTGATATTCTCACAGAGGATGATGTGAGTTTTCTCTTTGCGGTCCACTAAATGTTTTCCTCATCATTGTTTACTCACTTTTCTTCCTATGTACTGTAATTGGTGACTCCAAACTGCATTGCATTTCAAAACAAACGCATTCCCCGAAGAAGATAATAATCTTAATTAGCTGTAGCTCAGCCCTGGACATATTGCACTCTGCCTCAGCACAGTACACAAAGAGTCTGTGTGCTTTGTCCTTTCACAAGAAGTGGTGCAGCTTTGATTACAACCCAGGAGTGATTCAATTAGCTGTATTACTGACCATCTCCCTGGTTTCGACAGTCACTTCACCATCACGAAGCCCTCTCAGTCACGAAAAATAGCCCGTCCTCCTGCCTGACAGTATCAGTCATGCAATAGTCATCGTATCACATTGAGCATTATATAAATAGTATAACAGGTTAAATGACTATATCCTCAGGGAACACAGATGAACGTTAGAACAGCTTCAATCACATCAAAAGAGTGATGTTTTTTGGTGTATACATGGCAGTCCAGTTATCATGTAAACCTCCTATGAAGTCCAGAAGAAATACTTGATTTTTTATTTACATTTTTTTTTTCATTTCTGACATTTTCTTTATGGTTTCCTAAACATGCTTGTGAAATGTCTGGCCATATGTTTTTCCCTTGTCAGGAGTTATTCTTCTGTTTGCCTTCAGTTTTTGGCCATATCACAGAACATAACATTAACAGGTTTGCCAAGTTGTCCAAGTGTTTCTCAAACTCTTTTAGCTGGAGACCTAAAATGCTGTGACTCCACTGGACTCAAACAGAATAGCACTACATTTTTGAAAATATGACAATGAACACAAGGCATCACATATGAGGAATTTCTAAGAAATATACCAAAAACAAAATTGCCCTTAACTGCCATATCACATCAGTGGTTTTAAATTGTCGTTACTCTGAATCTCAACAGTAATCAAGTTATTTATAAGTCCAGAGATGCTGCATAACATGTGAAAATCCATTTTCCTGATATAGAACTGAGTGACACACTAAAACGTTCTGTTAGAAATGCGGCTAAGAATGCCCTCTAGTGTTATCCTGCCTCCAATGTCTGCACTGCTCTTGTTTTTGGCACATTAAATAAACCTCAGTGCCTTTTGCCTTTAATGCAGTCAAGCTGTTATTATTTTAAAAAACTTTACAGTTGAGCCGAACAGCTGTGACAGGTGGAAACCGTCTGATCCTCTGCCTTCTCTCTCGCTGCAGGTATATCCGCACCATGTACCTCGGCATACAGAGTCACCGGCAGAAAGAGAACCAGCGGCGGTTTTACTGGGCTATGATGTACGAGTATGCCGATGTCAACATGCTGCGACTTCTAGAGACCTTCTTAGAAAGCGCTCCTCAGCTGGTGCTGCAGCTCTGCATCATGATCCAGAGCAACAAGGCTGAGTGGCTGCAGTGTAAGGACCCTTCTCTTACTCAGAATGTGGAACATGTGCTCAAAACGTGCCAGCGTCGCTTTATTCGGCGTCGTTCTTCACTGTATTTGCTTCTGTCATTGCTCTCGTTGTCAGAGTCACCGGTTCTCTCTTGCAATATAGTTCCTCTGGGAGGCCCGTTCAATCATAATAGGTGATGTTCAACCTGATAGGCCTGTCTATAGAATTACCATCAATACCTGTGCCGAGAGGCAACATGCTGCTGTTGTGTAGACAATCCTTTGTCATTTTTCATGCAGCAGGTTACTTTTTCTGACATGCCTGTTCTCTCAGTGACACAATGTGATCACAATCTGTAATAATGTGGCTTTTCAAACGGGTTCTATACAAACTGTACCGTTTATTTTAAATGGACCAGGAGATAAGTCAAGGTGAAGACTCAATTCTAATGGATGACTTGAATGTTTTTTATCCAGCCTCTCCTGTTTAAAGAACTGTCTGGAACTCTGATCTAGTATTCTTGTCAATGTGTGTATTTTATTGTTGTTCTCTCTGTTTGTCCAGGTTTTTCTGCCATGTCCTCCCTGGTGTCCCTGGCCTGGGTGCTAGCCTCTTACCATAAACTCCTGCGTGATTCACGTGACGACAAGAAGAGCATGAGTTACCGAGGTGCCCTGGTGCATCTGTTCTGGCGCCTTTTCACCATCTCTTCGCGGGTGCTCTCCTTTGCCCTGTTTGCCTCCGTTTTTCACATCTACTTTGGCATTTTTGTGGTGCTCCACTGGTGCGCCATGGCTTTCTGGGTCATCCATGGCGGCACCGACTTCTGCATGTCCAAATGGGAGGAGGTACTGTTCAACATGGTGGTGGGCGTGGTCTACGTGTTCTGCTGGTTCAACGTACGTGAAGGACGGACGCGGTACAGAATGGTGGCCTATTACGCCGTGGTACTGTTAGAGAACGCCATCCTCAGCTCCCTTTGGTACGCGTACCGCGACCCAGCCACCACCGACGCCTATGCCTCTTTTGCCCTCTGTGGCGTCTTCCTGTGCTTTGCCTCAGGTGTGGCCTGTATGGTTCTCTATTATGGGGTCCTACACCCTATGGGCCCCCGACTAAGGGTGCTGGCCAGCTCCTGCTGCGCCGAGCTGCTGTGGGGCCTTCCTCTTCCCCCTGAAGCCGAGCCGATGGCTCCCACACCGGGACCTCGCGGCTCCCAGGCCACCCCCACACGGGGTCTGGCGGGGGAATACGTGGAGTCAGACGAAACAGCCACGGACACCTGCCTTCCTGTTTTCCAAGTGAGGTCCACGGAGCCTGTGGACGCAGCCGGGAGGCCCATCCGGCCCGAGGGTCCGCTCATCAAGATAGACATGCCCAGAAAACGTTACCCGGCCTGGGACGCACACTTTGTGGATCGGCGCCTGCGCAGGACCATAAACGTGCTGCAGTACATTAGCCCCAATGCGGTGGGCATCAGGTATAGGGACGGTCCACTTCTCTACGAACTCCTGCAGTACGAATCCTCCCTCTGAAGGCATCTTCTCTCTCAGCTCTCTCACCCCTCTTACACACAATAATGCACACTTTACCATTCTCTCATTTCTCTCCTCCTCCTCCTCCTCTCCAGATATTATCTCCTTCTAGTTGACATTCAACTCTTACCCTCTCTGCTCTGTGATCATTCAGCTTTCCCTGCAGGAGATGTGTGTTTTGTCAACCGAAAATCTGTTAAGACACTCTAAACACACAGCTATGATTTATTTTTTCAAAAGAAAAAAAAAAAAACACAGTACAGAGAGAAAATTATAAACTTACAGTATCTTACAGTATGTGATATATACAGAAGTCTCATATAAATCCTTCTACAGTGATAGAAGAGGGTTCTGTATGAGTGTGTAGATAACATATGAATGTTTCATTATGAAATGTGTTTAATGCATTATACTGTATTGGTGATTCAACCTGTGAATACTTGTGAAGGGCATATTGTTTGTCCCTGTGATATGGGACTGGCGCAAAGCCTGATGGGAATGATGGAGGAGAGCTTCAGAGAGGGCAGGTCTTTGCACATCCCAACATTTACTGCCATTCTTTATGTAAATCGTTCAAATATTTGATAATGTTTACTATGTCCTTAGCCCGTGGTTTAAAAAGGAAAAAAAAAAGCACTAAAATCTCTCATCTTGATACTGTAAATGATAGAAAGGACGCAATCAAACATGTGTCCAGGAGAAGCAATTCAAACGCAGTTTTAGTTTTTTTTTTCTTTTTCAAAATCTCGAATCAAAAGCGTATAAAAAAAGAAAGCACACTGACCTTCAATCAAGTTTTACTCCCAATGCAGTTTTTAGAGTGCAGGCTGCCCCCCAGTGGAGGCAAACCGTTACAGCATGCCTTAGTCTTCTTCACCCATAAAGTTGTGACAGCACAAAACGATGAGACAATGAGCCACCTGAGACGAGAAACACAATGAACAATTGTACTGAAAGAGCACAACATTTTCTAAATTGGTGAGACAAAAATCATGTTTAAGAACATTCCAAAGATTTTTTGTAAATAAAAGAAAAAAAAAATTGTCGAAATGCACTTTTCTGGTGCAAAGACAGCCTTCAAGGAATCCTCCACCATTCCCTCTTGAATCTTAGAAAGTACCCCGTTTTCCACATCGAAAAAAAAAAAAAGCTTTGGGTTGATTAAAACGTTCTATTGGGAGCAAAGAAATGTATTAAGTTCTCAAACAAACAAACAAAAAAAAAAGACAAAGCTGAAAAGTTATTTCTATGCTGTTGTACTTACAATTTTGTTTTCACATTTATAGCCACTGACATAACTATATTTTGCCAGAAAACACACACTTTTTAAAAGCTACGAGACACTACAGTGTTAGAAAGTGTTTCCAATCCAGAGAGGTGACGCTTAAGTGCGTAACGGCAACTGAGCTGGTACTTGCTCGTGCAGTTGTCACAAAGCCAAATCGTATCCTACAGTACTGTCTTTCCGATGTTTTCGCCCCCACCCTCGAACCAATTGAATGAGTCTGTGCACGGTGCGTGCCGTCTACGGGCCTGCCGTGCAGAATTCACACACAGGGGTCACGTACATCTCCCGGCTGAATCTGAGGCGACGACGGCTGAACTCACTCGAAAAAAGAAATGCATCCAATAAAACATGCCTTGGAAGCTTGACTAAAATTCCCACAGAGGGCTATCAAACACTCCTCCAGAACAATTGCTTAACTTTCCATTTTTATCTATTCAAGCAAGTGATACATCTGAATATATTATGTGTGTTTTTTACATTGTAGTGTTTGGCATGACTTCAGTATGAGACATTAGTACAGATGCACCCAACAGGGGATGCCCCAGAGCCTCACGTGCCACAGAGATTCCTTTTACCTGGGTCACCGGCCTTCTGCTAAGCTGTGGCCTGCTGTGCCTGCTAACATCGTACTGTAAAAAGCAGATGTCGCGTCAATCCAGGCTAAAAGGCAGACGAGGGTTTTTGCCAGGGTTGGAAAGGAACACGAGGACTGATCTTGTTAAAGAGGCCAGTCGGAGGTGTGTGTGTGTGTGTGTGTGTGTGTGTGTGTCTGTGTGAGAGAGGTGATTGTTTACCTCCGAGCATGTGCTATGCAACCTGCAGTATGAAATGTACGCTTGTATGGTTGTGGGTGTGTACACATGCTCAGCGTGTGCGTCGCCCTTTCCCAGGATTCAGTTCTCTCACCGATCGTTCGGCTCCATCCTTGGTTGCTGCTCCGCCCTCTTCCCGATCTCTGTGGTGCTGGGTCTTCGGTGCATACCCCCCCCCCCCCCCCCCCCCCCCCAAAAAAAAGAGAAAAATAGAAATACACTTTAACATTCTCTGGTAACTGAACAACGGGGTTGAGGCTGAACAAACGGAGATCCTGACATGAGAACATGCAATGAGGTACACTGCCATAACCAAGAGCTTCAACATCCACAGGGTCTGCCACCCTTCAGCTTAAAAGCGATGTTCAGCCCTGAGTAATTGAGAACTGTTGGGTCAGCTAGGGTGGAGCAAACATCCAACACACGATACGTGTCGATATATACAATGTGTATGCAAACAACCACCTTGTTCATTGTTTACCATAGTAGCCAGAGTAGTTCCTCTGTGTTGTAGTGAATGAACAGCCATGTTATTAGTCGATGAGTGAATAATCTTAAATAATTTATATTGTTAAACTAAGAGAAAAAAAAAAAAATCTAAGCAAAACAGCCAATACAGGGGTTCCTCAGGACCAACGAACTAGACCACTGAACCAGCTGACTCAGGGGTGTCTCAATGCAGTTCTCGTCCCCAGGCATGTCCTCAAGGGTCTCCTTTTTTTCCTTAACATATTGCATCCTGGACCACTCCTCGGCTGGGACTGTACCACTAAATTATGGTTTGCACATTTATTTATTTATTTATTTATTTTCTGTTTCTTGGGAATGAGTATTCATTCTTATTATTGGGGTTCGGGGCAGTTTTTTGTGGTAGTTGGCTGCCTGGCGTACAGCGCATCCTTTCTAAACACTGCTGACCTTTTCCAGACGCGGACGCGTGTCCAAATCAGGTGCAAATACACTGTGACTCATCGAGGTTTTGCGTGTATGTGTGAAAGAGACAACTTAAATATAGGGCATCAAAAACAAGATTATGTGCAACCAGGCTGCATTTCATTTAGTGGTGCTTAATGTTGTGAAACACAGTACTTATGCTTGCATAATTAGAATAGCAGTAATGACAGTTGATTTTAAAAGTTCAAAAATGCTCTGTGCAGTATATTTTATGTATTTCTACAGAATAATCACCATTTTGCCACATTCTATATTTAATAACAAAGACGAGCAAGAAGTCAGAGAAAAAATGGATTTTACTTTTGATATGTTGTTCTTGTTTTCTTTCATTTATATACAGGTCTCATAAATGTCTGAATGAAAACGGATGACATACAGTCTAATGTAGTGTTCAAGCCGCAACACTTTATACCATCAACAGAGTCACAAAGAGGCCGCTTACAGAGAATTGCTTCAGTCAGGTCATCTGCCCGCTTTCCCAAAGCTTGAGATCCACGACACACAGCAAGAGCTTGTTCTTCTTAGTCCTTGTTGTGCCTTGTTACTTTGGGTGCTTCGATCCAGCCATGGCAGCCAGGTCCGCAAACAACAATGCCGATGTCTTTTTTTGTTATTATTTTATTTTTTTTACACTTTTCTCGTGCCAGCACACTCACCAAGGCAAAGACAAACACCAAACAACAGATTCTGTGTCTGTGTCCCGAAACCAGATCAAGCCAACTCCTCATTCTGTCAGTCAGCTTGCATTTCAGTCAGTTTTCTTTTTACGGTTTCATACAAGATGTCGTCTACAGGACTGCAGCACTGTTTCCTGATTACAGTATTAAGAATGAACACAGTGACAGAACTAAAAGACAAGTACCGTGTGAAACCCAGTTATTGGTTCTGTCAGACACGGGACGAAAAGTAAGGCAATACTGACAAACATCTTCTCTACTTGAACGTAGACTTCCTTATTTTTATGTTTGAGTAAGTGAAATCGCTACAACCCCCAGAACAATTAGCAGTTTAGCCTGCATTCAGAAATCATCATTTTGGACTGTTTAATGGAGGTGCCAGCCACGATACTGAACGATCTGGTTAATGATTGTTTTGTACTTTTGTCTATGCCTTTAACATCTTATTCTGTCTTGCAAATATGAATGATTTGTAGTGCCAAGACATGAACTGTCTGTGTTGTTTGTGTCTCGTGTGAACAATACATGCTCTAGCCAAAACAACAAGGCCTGCAGTTTGAGTACAACTTGGAAAATGCTGTTCACAAAATGGCCAATGGGTATTTCTTTACATTCTGGAAACAGGCCCAAGTAATGATTCACCTCTGAATAACCTTATTTTTTGGTTTTTCAATCAACTCCCAGCATGCCTTTGGAACTCATTGTGAGGTGAACTTCAAAATTAAGCATGTGAGTGCTCTCAATTGAACAACATACCCTCTGATTTCTGTATTAATGTGTAGCAGCAGGCCATCCTTGTGCTTGACCTGGTTTTAGTCTTTACCTTTGTGTCATGACCATCTGTTTGACCACAGGGGAAGTGTGTTCAGATGGTGAAATTGTGCATTCTCTTCTGTTCTTTTGGGTTTTGTTTTATTACCTGGTGCTGAATAAATACATGTAAAAGGTGCTACATCTGTGGACTGCACAGTCCACTTCCTGGCTTTCAGAGAGCATCGCCTTCCAGTTTCCTGAGAGAGCCTGCACCCAACACGGAGTTACATAACTGCTCTACAGGCAGCACCTCAAACTCACAGTTTACAGCTCAAGTCAATTCTCTATGGTGCCATTTTGATTTTCCAATCTGCACAAAAAACTACAGTTACTCTCCTGCTCATAAAATGTCTATTTTCCTGGTTTCAGCATAAATTCTGGTTTCATTTAACTAAAAATCTGCACTATTTTTTTTTTCTGACAGAATGAAATGGCAGATGACAAAATGCATCTTTTTAGCAAACGCACAGGAGCACAAATGTACTTCTGCTGCTGCAATTGGAGTTTTTGAAAAAAATATATAAATATATACATAAATATATATATATATATACACATCTATATAGAATGTGATTGCTGTGTTGTAACTTCCTGTCATCTATATGTCCTTAATATGTGTGTATCTATTTTTGTTGTTATTGTAGAATTGGCTGTACTATTTTGTTTAAAAATGGATTTTGATAGTCCAATGAAGCGACTATGGTTGTTATTATTAATTACTGCTGATTTTCGGAATTGTTATCAAAGGTGTTGGGAAACATTGCTTTGTTTATATTCAGTCAGTTTATAGATTGTGTTAGCTTGTTCGTGTATTTGACAAAATCTATCAGGATTACTCCCTAGGCTGTATGAGTTGTTTGGGGTATTCCAAAAGATGGCACAATGTGAGAAATCTAATGCTATGTCGCATCTTTACTGACATGGACTCATACAACGTATGTTGTGACCGAGAAACATATAAGGAATGATTTCTTTGATGTTGTTAAATATAAAATGTAAGTAAATTGTTTCATGGGATCCCCGTTCTTTAAAAAAGCAAAACTGATGTCCAGTATTGTACCTTCGCCCTATTTTTGGGAACAATATGAATATTATTAATAACATATGGTGCTAAAGTTCTTTTTGTATGGTTTGGTTTTTAGAAGAAAAGAGAAATATTATGCTGAAAATGTAATGTTAAGCCTTACTGTAGATTCATATATCAGACTGTTCATCCCAGAAGAGAAAAATAAATATAGTATTTGAAAGTGAAATGTGTGAGTAGTAAATTGATATAAATGTTTTATTTTTCAACCCTGTATGAAGTTACTAATTATGTCTAAAATGTGAGACAATAATCATTCTTATATCCATAAGCTGGAGGCTAAATAGCCATTTAAGATCTGACAATGATTTGAAAAATGGAGAACTAGGATTTTTATCCTTCAGGAAGGCCTCACTTCTCACTTATAGAGCTCATATGACAACAACAAACAAACAAGGCTGCTTCAGACAGTTGAAGCCCAGACCGATCTTCACATAACCACTGGTGTAAAGCTTTATAGCAGTGAACTGCAAGTCTGTTTCACTTAAGTGGCAAGAGGAAATATCGTATTTTGTACCTATGAATACAAACAGTTAAAATAGGGGTAACATATTTTTGTGTGGAACAAGCACATTTCTTAACTTTAACCAAAACTGCTGCCTTATTGACCACCAATGTTCCCCTAACTACAAGCAGGGCAGACACACCCAAGACAGGTCATCAGTCCATTACAGGGCAAACACACACGTTCACCTAATTGTTTTTGGTCTGTGTGAAGAAACACACAAAGCACTAACCACAGTCTGAAGCTTAAAATTTTACATTTATTTATTATGTGTTATTATTATTTATTATTTATTTATTACAATTTTGCATGTATTTTCCTACCTTTTTACCCACCACTTCAAACTTGCTCATAAACACGCTGTATCAATATATTTTCATTCCTTAAAACATTTCAGCTCAGTGGTGTGATTACAGTCAAACACAGCGCAGCATTTACTCCACGTACATAATGCAAAAATATGAAGAGTCTTCGGCCACTTTTTTTTCTGACTACACCTTTATCATGAGAAAAAACATTCATTCATCTGCTCCTTGGATGAGATTTAGGGAGTGTGTGGCCATGTATATAGTGAGACAACGATAAAAATACAGCGCAGCTAAACATATTTGTTCAAAAGTTTTGCGCAGCATTTACTCCACGTACATAATGCAAAAATATGAAGAGTCTTCGGCCACTTTTTTTTCTGACTACACCTTTATCATGAGAAAAAACATTCATTCATCTGCTCCTTGGATGAGATTTAGGGAGTGTGTGGCCATGTATATAGTGAGACAACGATAAAAATAAAAATAAATGCACTTTTATATGTGAACTCACCCTCATTAATTCAACGCACCTGTGCAGCCAACGCCGCTTTTTCATATCCTGTCTGTGTATTTGTCCCATTGTCTTATCTGCCTTGATCATTTCTGCTGTCCTGGTAACACTGGGAAAGTAAACATTGGTTATAAACAGTGACAACATATTGTTTCTCTCGACAGATCTTCAGACAGATCGTCTTGTCCTGGCATAAGCATCAATCATTTAGCATATCTCATTAATGTCAGTATTTAGCTGCGACCGACACAATCAGCAGTAAGTATGGTCAGTCCACAGCAAACAAACTCAAAATAAAGCTGCAGTTGATTGGCCCAAGCGTTCCACCAACCTGAACAGAGTGAGGCAGTGTGTAAGAATAACAAAAGTTTAAAGAGGATATATAGACCAATACACATGTATATTAATCATAATCCGATCATCAGCTGAAAGGTTCCCGATTACACCTGAACGCCTCGTTAGTGGCCTTATGACGTCACCCTGCAGGAAAAAAAACTTTTGAACAAATATGTCTAGTTTATTAACATAGTATATTTGAACTTCGAGTCCAAAACAACTTAGGAAATACAAAATATTGAAATACAAGCCTATTTAAATTGCAAGCTCTGATTCGTGACCACCACAGTGATGTTTGGGTTTTTGTCTCGTGGCTCCGAGTCGCTGCCCCTCCTCACGCGGCAGGCTCACGGTGCTCACGCGGCGGCTGCTGTTTTGGTTCGTGCACAGCAAAGCATGCTGGACCTCAGTTCAACGCCCAAAATGGCGGCACGATTGAAAAGTTTTGACTGTTTTGTCCGAGTTTGTTTTCCACCCAGATTCTACCTGTAGTTGTTTTTAACTGGGCGGACACGGCCAGCTTTTCATATCGGTGTCACACAGGCATTTCTGTAGTTCTATGGCACTCAGGATGGCGTTTTGCTGTCACTTGATAATCGAGCATTACTTTACCGACGCTAGGCTAGGCTAGGCTAGCATGCTAACCGCTGTCAGATGAGTACTCGGCTGAAAGGTTTGCCTTATCTCTCGTGGATGCCCAAGCTGAAGTGAATATGAAGGAGAGAATCTCTACATAGACATGGATGATGATGTGAAAAAAGTAAAAAAGGTAAGTAGGACTTTTGACATACTTTAACAACAAGTTATCCACCTGCTAACTTACCGGTGTTTCGGTTGAAATTGTTCCCTTGTTGACTGGTGACCGATTTCACTGAGCTTCCGTCGTTGCTGCTAGTATGGCATACGTTAAAACTCACAAGAGGTACAACATGTCAAAACGTTGTTGTCAGCGTGGTTAAACGACGTTCACCAGCATAGCTCCTTATTTCTGTCGGGTTTTTAATATTTGTTGTTACTCGCAGCCACAACAGACATCTGAAGGATGGTCAGCATTTAACAGGGAAACCATTTAATCCGAAACATCGGCTAAGTGACTAGCTTCAGCTGCGGGCTAAGTTAAGTAGCCAGAGTTTTCATCTGTTGAACATCTACTGACACGAACACCGAGTGAATATATTCAACCCTGGTAAAAACTCTCCGAAGTAGCAAAGATGCCTTAAGTTGGTTAAGTTTGAATAGTTTCTGTCTGCAGAAGTGCAATAACGGTTTGTATATCTGTGCTCTGCTTTCCTCTTCATACTTGTACATATACACATTCATGTGTACATCAATGTTTTTATTCTCGTGTTTGCTGCAGATGTTGTGCTCGAGGCAGTTTTCTATCCGTTCAGTTACCTTACGTCAATTAGAATGAGTTGCATAAAGCTCATCGTATCTTTAAGGTTTCCAGTTTTTTCACTCACTAGGGTAGAAAGAGGGTAGAAAACAAAACAACCCTAACAACACAATGTGCAATGAAGTTACAGTACTTAAACGATGGCCCAGTGAAAATGTAAAATCAAGTCTAAGTGTAAAATAATATTGATCGTAAAAAAATATTTAAAATTATAATATACATCTTAGACGTTGATAAATAGTAAGATGAATGATCTGATTGTACATAACCACAACCAATAAAATAAATCATAATAAAGATGTTTTGGGTTTTTTTTAACTTGAATTTGGTGATGTCTTTCTTGGGGAGGTTAATTCTGATGTTGAAAGCATAAAACCATGACCACCAGTGGATTTCATTGTTTGATCACAAGAATACCCCTGATTTCCAACAAATTCATAAAAAAGCAACCACCCCAACATTAACTCTTAAAGTTAGCACTGGTATCTTTTAGCCACATCCAAAATAAACTGAAACCACGATTCAAGAATTCCTTCTGCTGCATCTTGAATCATTTTTTTGTTATGTTTTTAGTTTGTAGGCAGGATGTTTGTGGTCAATCTGTGCTAAGGCAAAATCTCTCTCTAAGGTATTGAAAGCACATCTCCGTTTCCTCGTTATAACAGTCGAGCATCACGTTAGATCTGTGTGCTCAACAACAGCTGTCAAACACAGCAGTTATCAGTGTCACTCACACTGAAGGGAATGAGCGCTTCTTGCTTGTGCTGGCCAGTCTACGTTCTCCTCCACCTACTGCACAGCACAGAGTGATCTTTAGCGATGTGAAGGCAGATCCTTGTGATCGGGACTGATAGTCACCTTGAAGATAAGCCCCATAACGTTTCCTCTTGCTGTGGTTGGGAGGAGGCATTCAGGATATTGCACTTCTTTCCTTCTTTCTGGTGCATGGGGAAAACTAATATGCAGGACATAGCAATATTATGACCTCAGCACCATGATTGGAACTGAGCTATCTGAGGTTCATATCTATTTCTGTGATTGTGCTAGTCAATAAATACTTCATAAGAAAAATAGCACAATTTTCAGTTCAGCCTTCTCTTAATGAGGCAGGACAGACTGTGATAGCTAAAATATAGTAAAATGTAATGTCTAATGAAGTTTCCACTCAGAATAGATAGTTAACAATGATGGATTGCTTAGATTTACACAGATTTTTGTGTGAGAGGACATGAGAGAGGACATACTATTTATCATTCGATCTCTCTTCTACTTTATAACAGTGAATGTTGCTATGATACAAAGCTACTGACCTCTTCATGTGTATGCTGATAATATTGTTGGAGTAGATTTTTCCTCCTCACTGGTTTGAGTTGATAATATTTGTGCGTGCAGTTCTTGTTTGTTCCACTTGGTGCTGATAGTGGATAGCGGTTTGCTTCATAGAGATTTAAATATCATTGTACAGAAAATTCTAGTCTGTCCATGGCTTAACTACATTAGCTGTTTTGCTTCAGAGATTTTATTTAAGAAAATGTGTGCACATCGAGGCAAAGATGTGTGCTTAGGAGCCGAGCTCAACCAAGCTGTACATATTTTTAACCCTCGATCCTGCTGAAGCTGTCATTTCTTACCTTCAAATTATGAGTGAGCTACCAGTTAATGTCACTGTGATTGCAGTTCACTAATGGAATGGACATCCTGAGGACAAACAAGTCATCTATATCAACATTCAAACATGGAATACCTCATTTAATCTGAGAACTGATGGCATGTGTGTTTTCGTTGCTCTCTTGCATTTTTCTTAATGGTTTAATAAGCCTGCACTTGCTGTCAGCTACTTGGTCATCACTGCAGAAAGAAGCCATTTAGTTTTCTCAAGGGGATGGAGGGACTTAAAGCACCACACATCTCATGGCTTTTCACACAGGTCAACTATGGTGATTCTTGTCTCACATGTCACACAGAAAAAGCCATTAAAGATTAATGCACTTGTCTTCAGCGGAGGCAGACTGTTGAATAATGCAGCGGTCATACAAGGTGCGCATACTGTTGCATCTAAAGTCCAATCATGTGTCAGCACATCTGACAGGAATCCAATTATTAGATCAATGGAGGAAATGAAGAAAAACTGTTCCCACCAGCATTGTTACTTTGGTTTTTTTTTATTGTGCATGTGTGTAATTTTTCCTCGATTTCTCTGCTTCTGACTGCTGCCTGGTGGCCACCACTGCTGTCAATCCATTAACAATCCACACTATAGTAATTGCACTTATTTTGTGAATTAATCACACTTTTCTTTAATATTTAAAGCTGTTGTTGTTATGATTAATCATAGCATTATCATGTTGTGTATGGGATCGTGTTTTATCAGTCTTGCACACGTGTTGATGTAGCAATGAGAATAGAGTTGTGATGTATTTAACGGCTTGGTCTTTATGACTGATTTCTTGGATACAGAGTCATGTTAGCATGTTTTAATAAAATCTCTGGAAATTAAAGGAATGGCCCACAACAGGCCCAGATTCAGCCCACCAAACCACCAAGGTAATTGTAAAAAAAAAATCAAAGAAAATGCAAATTTTTTAATAAATTTCTTTAGGATAGTGGACGTAACTGAGATATCTAATATGTTGCCATGAAAGCTAGCTCCCTCATCGCTGGCAAAGTAGCATTAGTCTCAGAGCCATGCTGTCAGGGTGAGTTTCTAAAAACATGCATAATTCATTTTTTGACATTTCACTGTATTTTGCTCCAGAAGGTTTCCTTAAAATTGTCTTTATGTTGAGATTGTGGTCATGTCCAGTATTAATAGTTTGGTTTTGTGAAAAATATAAACTTTTTCATCATATACTTTGCACCACTGCAAAGAAAAACTTTGAAGTTTAAATTGAAATGTTGTTAAGGCACAGTTTTACCGGTCCGGGACACTGTAGATAGAGTTGAACTGTTTGTGGCCCCTGAACTACATTATGTCTAACACCTGTGCTGTTGAGTGATGTCTCACCATCACTGCACTCTTCACCTTACCTTGTAAATAATACTGCACTTGTGACATCTGTGGTTAACGAATCGGAACATACAAGCTTTTATTTCCGTGTGGGCTTCCAGAAAGAAAGTAACAGTCACAAGTTCGAAAGTCAGCCCTGAGTGTCTTTCGTAGCTTTGTCTTTCTTCAGCGTCTGGACGGTTTCAAAACGGTTCAGTTGCAGACGTTTCTCCTCAGCACTTGAAGCCTCAGATGTCGCGCGTGTCACCACAGGAAGGTGTGGCTGGTCCTCTTCCTGTTCTTGTGCCTGAGTATCAAGTCAGAGTCGCTTCCTTTGCTCTGATCGGAGGGGGGGTTACACCCATTCACAGACATTCGATCTTTTGTGTCCTGTTGGCAGCTGTCACTGTGTGAGTGGAGGCAGCAGGTGACTAGTTTAGCCAGAGGTGCAGCACGCATGACCGGGGGTTTGCCGTTGAGAAAGCATCTCTAGTCGCTTGTGGTTTCATGGAGAACGAGGTATGCTTTTTAAAATGCTTAGATTTTCCGTCTGGGTTGTGAGTGATGTTTTTTCACATTTAGGATGGCTTAAAGTGTCTGAGCCACAAAGTGTTGGCATTTTTTAAAGCTAAGTTGTTTTGAGTTCATTTACAGTTTGTTCTCATTGTCATCTGTAAGTAAGTTGTTGAGACTTTATAAAATAACACAGAGAAGAGCTCTCTCTTGAGACTCATCCTTACCAGTGGATTGTTAATGTTTATGCTGAGATATTAGGAATCATTTCTCCATGGTGTTGCATCCCTTACTGGAAAGTTGATGATCACCATTGTTATTTGAGCAGGGGGTATTGAGTAACACAGGCAGGCTGTACTTCTGCATCTCACTTTGCAGCTTCTAGCTCTGCGGGGGAGAAGCAGGCTCAGGAGAAATGACACTTTTTTAGCGTCTTGTAAGCTGCTGCATGTCGGAGTGCTACATTTTGATCCAACCGAATCTACATGAAACGTGTTGTGGATGTAAACAGGCCTGTATAATCATCTCCATTCTCTTTGTCTTTATTCAATAGCCTGGTATTGTGTCCCCCTTCAAGAGAGTGTTCTTGAAAGGAGAGAAGGGGAGGGACAAGAAAGCCCAGGAGAAGTCCACCGAGCGCCGGGCCCTGCACACCTTCTCACTCTCTCAGCCGGACCATCGCATCGACCCCGACATCCTGCTCAATGACTACATTGAGAAGGAAGTCAAAGTGAGTGTGACCGGGAAATATTGGATCAATGCTCTTCACACCAATCCAGAATACTGATCAGTCTTTTGCATGCAGATGTGTCAGATTGTTATTCTTTAGTTGTTTTTTTTTTGTACACCCTTTCCTCAGTAATAAGTGTATCTCATGTGTCCTTCCCAGTACTTGGGGCAGCTGACATCCGTTCCAGGATACTTGAACCCATCAAGTAGGACAGAGGTCTTGCAGCTCATTGATAATGCACGGGTTAGTACCTGAGGAGAGAAAAAAAAACTCCCACTTAATCTGATACTTGAAGTGCATTGCTCTCTCTTTCTCCTTTTCTGAGCCAGAAACAGGCTTTTCAGCTTGGCGTGGGCTGGTAGTCTGGTAGTATTTCTGAGGAATGAATTGTTGAAAATAAAGGGGCTCTCTGGCGGTGTTTCAGAAGTCACATCAGTTGGCAGGCCAGCTGACGTCGGAGCAGGATGCAGTGGTGAGCTTGTCCGCGTACAACATCAAGCTCGTGTGGCGCGACGGCGAGGACATCATCCTGAGGGTGCCCATCCACGACATTGCAGCCGTCTCGTACATCAGAGACGACTCGTTACACCTTGTGGTGATAAAAACTGGTGAGAGCTGAGAGATTGTTTTATCTAATTGCTGAAAGGTGATGAAGTATTAAGTAGAATCCGGGATCCTTGTTCGATCCGTAATCTCAAGAGGAAGTCTATACTTTGAACAGTGTTGATGACAAATGACAGCTGAGCAAAGTTGATGCAGTTTTCCATAAGTATTTGTTGATATGTCTGAAGGAAGAACACAGCAGTAGTTTGAGATTCATGGCTTTAAAAAGTAACATTGTAACCTCTGAGTGGTGTAATTTCTTGTCTTCCAGCCCAGGACTCAGGCGGCTCTCCCTGTCCCAGCTCCTGTCCTGATCTCAATAAGTCCCAGACCCTGAGTTCTCTGTCAGAGAGTGGAGCTGTGCTTGTGGAAGTCTGCTGTTTGCTTGTTCTGGCTGTCGACAACAAGGTAATAATGCACATGTAACAGTTTCCATGAGCGAAAGCATCATAATCATAATTCATAATCTCCTGAAATGAAACCACTTTCAAGACTTTCTAATGACTTCTTACGGTGAATTGTCAAAAAGTATCTGACACGTTTCCTTGTTTGTCTTTCAGGCAGCAGCAGAGGAGTTGTGCCTTTTGCTTAGCCAGGTCTTTCAGATTGTTTACACAGAATCAACCATTGACTTCTTGGACAGAGCCATTTTCGACGGAGCAACGACTCCCACCAGACATCTTTCTCTGTACAGCGGTGAGACAGAGCATAAGATTCACTGTCATGAAGTGAAACAAGCGAAACGCTGTTCAGCAGATACAGATCGGTGCATCTCTTTACTCTGGCAGATGACTCTTCAAGCAAAGTGGATGTTAAGGAGGCCTTTGATGCCGAAGGCAGCACATTGTAAGTCCTCCCAGTTTTGCATGTATCGGAGAATGATTTATTTTCTTTAATAGCTACAAAGGCGTCTTTCTTTCTTTCAGTCCTTTTCAGGTCACAATGGAGACAGAAGGAATTTCTCCATCAGCTTCCACGCCAGCGTCTCCTCAGACGAAGGCTGCGAGTGAGGGAGAGCTCAGCACCACCGCCGCCGAGCTGCTGCAGGACTACATGACCACGGTGCGACACCCCGGCTGAAAGCGTTGATTTAACCTGAGCTCACTTGATTAATGAAATCTTTCCTTTGTAGCTGCGGACAAAGCTGTCCTCGCAGGAGATCCAGCAGTTCGCCACGCTGCTCCACGAGTACCGCAACGGTGCCTCCATTCACGAGTTCTGCATCAACCTGCGCCAACTTTACGGGGACAGCAGGAAGTTCCTCCTACTCGGTACGAACACAGGATCACTGTTAGCTTCACTTTTGTCTGCACGCTCCTCTTTTACAGCTAAAACGAGAGGATTTGTTTGCCTGAATCAAATCTTGTTTATCGAACCAGAGCTTGATTGTCAGTTGAAACAGACCCTAACTGTACTGAAGTGAAATTCTGACTGTTGAAAGTATTTATGATTCATAACATACAGAGATGCCAGTGTGATTGTCAGTGATGAATCTAAAAAACTAAATATGGAGATGGAATATCTGGTCATATAGATTTAAACAGGAAAAGGTCCATGTTAGTGTGATATAGCCTTTCCGTATGTTTCCCCTGCAGGCCTGCGTCCCTTCATACCAGAGAAGGACAGCCAGCACTTTGAGAACTTCCTGGAGACCATCGGCGTGAAGGACGGCAGGGGCATCATCACAGACAGCTTCGGCCGCTACAGGCGCACGGCCAGCTCGGCCTCCGACTCCACCACCAACGGCAACGGGGCGGCGGGCGAGAGCGGCGACAGCGCCGCCTCCGACGAGGGCCAGGGGGCCTCCGAGGGCGACGAATGGGACCGAATGATCACGGACATCAGCAACGACATCGAAGCTCTGGGCTGCAGCATGGACCAGGAGGGTGTGGCGCCCTGACCCGAGGACACCAGCTGACGGCGCCAGGCACAGCGCGGCCCGTCACGTGAAGGTAGTCCCCAGCACTGACCGAAGACTTGCTCAGTTTTAATTTCCTCTAATTGTCAAGAGGACGTCCCGCTGCCCCCCCCATCACACTCAAGGAAAAACCTCAACTCGTCTCAGTAGAGTCAACAAACGCACTTGCAGACTGTAGGTTACATACAGTCGGTTGGCTTTTTCTGCATTTCAGATCACCTCTGAATTATTTTTTTTAAACTTGCTTTGGTTTTGTACCCATTTATTGGCAGTATCTGCCACTTGCTGTCAGCGATGTAGCGAAAGTCTCCAGTCTTTGAGAATGTTTTTTTTTTTCTTCTTTTTCTATTAATACCCTCAAAGACCGGAGAGTCCATCAGAAGACTGTACGTGTTTTTGAAGGTTGAGACTGAAGCCATAGTGGTTTGTGCTTTTGTATTACCAACCATAGACCGATCAGCTTTAAGCCCCGGGAGACTCCTGGTTTCCTTCAGTTATGTCACATTTTGTGTGTTGCTGTGAGAGTGTAACATCTCACTTTACATGTACCTTTGTTTTTCCAGTTAAGATTTGTGTACTGCTTTGTTTTTTGTTTGTTTTTTTTTTACACTATCATTTGTTATCAGTGTTTACTCATCTATATATAGTTTTGCCTTATTGAAACTGACCAAGGAAATGCTGTAAAACAAGTCTTCGCTCATTTAAAGCAACTTATTGTTTTGACAAATCCAAATAGTGGATGGCTGATGTACATTTCGACATTGGTTCCTCTCATGCAGGTCATCTTGTTGTGTCGTGTGATGCCACATTTATTTTGTCGTCGTGCCTTTACGCTGCCGCCAGCCGTCTGCCAAACACAGGCGGCCGAGTACATACTGAAGCTGCAGTTGTTCAGCAAATCATGGTTATTAAATAACAGACCATTTACACTGATTGTATGACGGTGTTTCATGATTATAAGTATCATCATAAAGGAAATAAGCGATTACTCTCTGCACCTGTCTGCTGTTTTACCAGCTTCCACCAGAGAGCAGCTTGAAGTGAGATTAACATGACTTTTCGCACAGAGAAACTAACTCCACGGGGGGAAAGGTTTGTTAATCTCATTACGATGCTCGAACTGATCATTTGCTTGGATGCACCTGAGCCGCAGAGGAACTTCGGGGTTTCATCAAAAGCAATCATGCTGCATGCCGCTGAATGGCCTCAAAGTTGGGGATTAGTTTTGTGAGTCTTGGGGACGGGAAACGGGCGGGACGCCTCGAGCCGAGCACATTCCGTTCCGTCAGGCTCCTCGGCGAGCTTTCACTCCGTGTCGTCACACATGTGCTTCTTTTAATGACTTCTCTAACCACGACATGGCCGGATCGGAGCCTCTGGCAGGCCGGTTTTGGCCCATGGGCCTTATGTTGGAAGCTCTAGATGCTCCAGTTTCATCGATGTGAATGTGAGGGTGTGACCGTCTCTTTCTCTCTTCTTTATTCTGCCAAACTGAACAGTTTTACACTTTCAAATAATGGTCCTTCCCCTCTTTCACTTCATTTCAGTCTGAGTCCTGTAGTGGTTAGTGTGTGTGTGTGTGTGTGTGTGTGTGTGTGTGTGTGTGTGTGTGTGTGTGTGTGTGTGTGTGTGTGTGTGTGTGTGTGTGTGTGTGTGTGTGTGTGTGTGTGTGTGTGTGTGTGTGTGTGTGTGTGTGTGTGTGTGTGTGTGTGTGTGTGTGTGTGTGTGTGTGTGTGTGATGATCCTCTGTGACGAGGACTCCACCAAGGTAAGGCTGCAGGTCCTGACCACCTCCTCTCTGGGACCCTGATGACCTCCACACCCCACCTGATTGGTATCGTGCACCTCCTCCTCATCCTCAGTCTTATTGCAGGAACAGATACCGGTACTTTGGAAATCTTCCTCCCCAGCAGACCTGAAGACCCCAACATAGATATGTAAAGCTACAAGAGGCTGCTTTTAATTATTCTGAAACTAGTCCAAAAGGAAAAGCAATCTGCACCACAGGAGCTTTTTCCGAATAAATACTACGCAGGAAAATATGGCACAAAAGTAGGTTGTTTTCTGTTTTTTTGTTTTTCTCATTGCGTTTCATACGCATGCAAAACCTGGCAAATGTTTCATCTGACCTATAAAGTAATTTTCCAAGACTTTAATTGTGTGGTGGAACCTTAAAGCCCTGAGCGTCTGCAGTGTGCCCTCTTTTTCCACCCGAACCTCCTGCATCAGCTTTTTTTTTTTTTTCCACAAAATTCAAACTTTTTAACATGAAGAAAAAAAAAAAGGTAATCATCTCTGACGCAGGAGAACGACTTTCTGGCTTTGCAAACCTTCACAAATGACAGGAAGCTTCGTCCTCGCGTCAGAATAAACCCATGTTCAGTTTGCTCATTGTGTTTCTCTCCGATGTTTAACCGTTTCAACCCGACGGCGAATCTTGGAGAGGAGACGTGTGCTGAGACTCTCCTCCACAAAGGCTCGGCGTGAGATGCAGTCTGGGATTCCCGCCAGTCTCACCCTGCGGTTCACCTTGGTGCTCGAGTTTCCAGCGCGGCGGCGGTGAGAAAAACCTCTCTGCCGCGTCGCATCTGTTATATTTCTGGAGGAGGCTGACAGCCACATTTCCAATTGAAAGAGCTACATCGCCTCACTTTATTGAACATCGATGTGGAGGACAGTCTAAAACAAAAAGAGCTCTTAAATCAGCAAACAATTTAACCTTCAACATGACCTGCTTTTTATGTCGTGCAGAAATTCTGCTCGTCATGCTTTCGCTTTAGATATAGGGCCTGATTTTACGCCTGTCAAGTGGATGCTTCCTGATTTAATGCCTGTCATTTTGTCATGCTAATGCGATGGTTTAGGCATGAAATTAATGAAATGAAACTCCACGGACAGCAGTGAATTAGAAAGAATCTAGGAAGACTTTATATTCTTATGTCTTTTACCAGGAAAACTGTTGTACATTTGGTCAAAGAAATTCATATACGACCTTGTTGGGAAATGTACGTAATGGCCTCTCTGGCTGCCTTTCCCACCAAAAGAGTTGTGGTTTTCAGCAGCAATACACTCCGATAAAGCTGGAGCTCATGCATGAAAATCTCCGGCTCAGCACAGTTCATTCATAAACAGGCTCCAGACGGAGAGGGACGCCGGGATCAGCGAGCGGGCGACACCGACTGTCACACGCAAAAACACTCGTGACCCCCACACGGCCCGTCTTCACACGCCCACAAATCTGCTCCGGCGCAGGGAGAGCAGACGACAGCAGCTCACGGAGAGCTGCGTTTGAGGAGAGGAGGGAGTGAGAGTGAAAAACACAGGAGATGAAATGGCCAAGATGAAAGTGTGAGAAACGTTGTCATCCCATCAGATATTAGAATAATAGAGGAGGCTGAGTCTGATTTTCTGGGAGCGGTGTTCCCATATCCCTGCTTTAAGGAAATGATTTTACCTGCAAGGATTAAAACTACTTCACAAGCAGTTGGAGTGCCGTGGGTATTTTAATATCTCAGTGTGGTCACTAATGGCCTAATTTCGTCTGTGGTGGGCCAAACTGGTAAAGTGGTGCCATAATAACCTTTAAATTTAAACTTTCTTGAAGAAAAACGCAGAGTATATGTGTGATGAAAATGTCTACATTTTCACAAAACCCAACAATTACTACCAAAAATGAATACAATCTCAACATAAAGCCAATTTCTAAAAAAACCTTTTCATGCAAAAAATGTACAAAAAAAAAAAAAAAAATAAATTCTATAGCTGTTGCATCGTGCATGTTTTTAGAAAGTCATCCTTCCAGCATGGCTTTAAGGTTTCATGCTGATGTCTCAGCTCGGATCAGGTGTTGTGTTGTGTCCGCTGGTCTTAAGAAATTTGCTTAGAAAAAAAAAAATCAGTTTTCTTTAAAATCTTGACCGTTGTCTTGGTGGCTTGGCAGGTCAGATTGGAGCCTCTTGCATCCTGTTTTTGGCCCACAAGCCTTATGTTTGACACCCTTGATCTAAGTAAAACAGGCCTTCCAGCTCTTTTGTATGACACTGACACCCTCACAAGCTAAGTAGTGATTTTTCAGCTTTTGTTGTTTCACAAATATGTGTTTTTTGATGAAATCGTTGCCTCCGCTAATTCCCTTTTTTCATGGTTTCTTCTCAAAAACGACTGTAAAAAAAAATGCTTCAACTCTTTGAAAACATCTCTCCGCCTCTGGTTTCATCACAACCTTGAGGTTCACCAACATAAAGTCTGTAATACCTCAGCAGTAGCTCTACTGGCAGCATCCTACCTGTAGTAAACTGCTACTTCAGTATATTTAGAACATGATTCCTTTGTTCCTCATCTGCCAGATGTGTTCATGCATCAGTCAACAGTCTTTCTTTATATTTAGGAGACTTCCGAATGATTTCTTTCTGCAAAAATAGGACTGCTTTGTAAGGTGGTTTAATGACAGCGCATTAGAAGAGGGAAAAAACAATGACCCAGTCTTTTGAAGGATGATTTATTTCCAGTGGCCTACATCTGTAGGAACACAGAAGCACTTTCAGTGAATATCAGGTTTCACCCAGTCAGTTTTTTGCTGAACTTCATGTGATTTTATAGAGTGAGCGCTCAGTGAGTTCTTTTGTGAGTACAACTCGCATGTAGCAGTGGAACAATGATTACCCACTGCCTGCAGTGGTCTGTCCAATTATAAATGCAACTCCAGCAAATCATGCCGGGCCATAACAAGACCGCCGCCCGCCTACAGAGTTCTAAACACTGTACTTCAATGTTTATCCATTAAAGTGAACCATGTTTTTGTTTCAGACAGTGGAATCTGAAATGGTTATACAGATAATGAACAATACTTAACATGACTGCTTGCTGCGTCAAACTGAAATAGACATACAGGATTTAATTTAAACCAATTTTTGAATAGTTACATACCTTTACATACATTTAATTCTACATTTCCTCAATCTTGGCCTGATTTGAAGAACACATATAGAACCACTTTAGGTTCCTCAGTAGCAGAATGATTATATAATTTTAATTAGAGAACAGTGAAATTCTTGAAAATACTTTAGTCTAAAACCCACAACTACTCATTTGTGTCACAGTAACCTAAATATCTAAAATCGGAAAGTGAAGCACAGCAATCAGCAGAGAGAAAAACGGCGCGAGTTAATGTTCATCTTGGTGACGCCGATGAGTCTCAGCGGCGCCGAGAGGCCGAGGCCGGGCGTGACGGGGCACTCGCACAGCAGGTCCGACAGCTCGTCCCGCTCCTCCAGGCCGAAGGTGGCGTCGTTGAGCATGCGGCGGTGCAGGTGGCACGTCTGCTCGATCTTCAGCTTGTTGATGTCGCTGCGCAGCCGCATGAGCTGCCGCGCAAGCTGCTGGTCCTGCAGTCGCATGTCTGTCTGCAGGGAGGAAATGAAACGGAACAATCATGATAACAGCAGAGAAACAGGGTGAAGAGATGATTTATATTGTTTCGTTAGGATGAAAAGTTAGGTTTGGTTTTAGTTTGCTCGACTGTTTTCAGCTTCAGTCCAGGCTTCAATAACTAAACGTGATGGGTTTGTTTGATCAGTAAGCCACTGCCTTTTGAAGACCATAATTTATAGGAAAAAGGTTACCAATCATATATTTAATAGACGTCTGATGGATGTAGTAACATTCACTTCAATGAGGGAACAGTGAAGTGAATATGCTGTTCGTATGTCCGTTTTGAAGCTACGTAGCCATATTATTGTTGACTTGACAGCAATAATATATTGCTGCCACCAGTTTAGCCGTGGTACGCTGATGTCTAAACAGTTTCATCCAAAATGCATTTCTGAGCTTCGTTTTCAGGAAAGACAGAGCCATTAGGATTCGTGTTGAGACAATCTGATTGGCTGGGAACTGTGAAAAATTAAGTAACGCCCCATTTTTTTTTTAGAAGAAACCAGACTCAATATAAGATTTAAAGCCCAATACACCATCTAGTGGGAGAAATTGGAATTGCAAGTCTAAATGAGCTGAAATATTTGATCTTGCTTGGCGAGGTATTTGTGATTATACTGATTCACATTAAAACAAATTACCACAGAGTGTCCTCTTAACAAATAAGGCAGCTGCATTTCCAAAACCATCAATTCATTTTAGCCCATGGACATTTCAACTGAAACAAGAAACGATACATGATTCAGGAAGTTTAGATTGACCTGAGGTACTTGTGTGCAGCCCTCATTGTGTAACAAAATCTCCAAAGCAAACTCACAGTGGGACATCCCAAACAAAGGTCTCAGCATTATCGTCATTTTATTCACTGTTCATATATTCAAGCGTGAGGACAAAGATGATGATCTTCTCTCTTGCCTGCAGACTGTTTGCTACCACGAGCGGTGTGAGTGCGAGCCCTCCTCGATCAGAGCCCCTTTGTGCGCTCGGTCCAAGCTTATAAGCCATGGTTGAATGTGCAGAGTAATTGAGCAGAGCAAAAATAATTAGACTTAGAAAAAAGAAAAAGAAAAACCTGCAACAAGAGGCTGGGATGAGAAGATGTGAATCTCCTGGACGATTGTGTGCATTCCTAAACTTTAATGAACATTTGGTATTTGAACCTCACAATAGTGAAATCAATAAGCAGTTTCTCACCAGTTCCCTTCGGAGCCAGACGAGAGCTTCGTCGATGCTGCTGAACTTCTTCGACGCACCTGACGGCAGGCTGCACCGATTCACGTCTGAGTTCACTTCACTCTCTTTGGCAGCGTCTTGTTTGCCGTCGGGCGCCACCTGGCCGGGCTCCTGTCCACTTCCTGCCTTGCTGAAGCGCTCGGCTTCCAGCCGGGCTTTCCACTCCAGGTACGAAGGCCTCCTGGTCTCCAGTCTCAGTTTCTCTGTCAAGGCCTTCAAAGTCATTAGATGATCATCCGTGGGAAAATCTACGCCTCCTGCGCAGTCCGTTTCCTCCTGGCCATCTGTCCTGCTCACTACAATCTGCGGCGCTTGGGGCAGGTCCATTATCACCCCGCGTGATGCAACAAAATCCTAAAAAAAATATGGTTGAAATAAGAAAACTTGTGCTTTTGTCCTTCAAGAATTCACATTCCTGTGTTTTTCCACTCTGTCAGCTGTCAGAGGGACTGTAGTATGGATAATGGTAATATCAAAGATAGGTCCTCCTCAGAACTGTAGAGATGGAAAAAAAAAGAGAGAGAGAGGGTCATGAAGTGTTTTTCTGGCCATCATTTCAAAATGTCAACAGACAAAAGTGATCAGAGAAAAAAAAGTCGTAATATGGTTGATTAGATCTTATCCCAGAAACACTACGAACGTGCACACAGTCTCCTCGTTTCTGTAAACATCAACAATTCACCTCTCAAAATATCACATATCTCAGGATCAGTCCACTGGAGGAAAAAAAAAACACACACACACACACCTCTGGGATTTTCATTTGATAGGAACTAATTGTTTCCATAGCAACGGCACTGTCACTACAAATGAATCAGCAATTTTCCACCTGCTGTCCACAAGCCTCATTAACCAGCCTGAAGTGACAGACAGACCACTGGGCAGGGGGGCAGAGATGGACACTTTCTCCCATAAATACACTAATTCAAGTCTAAGACTTCAGAGTATGAATCAGGAACGATGACAGCTCATAAATGGTTTTATTGGATTTTTGGAGTACTCCTCCTCAGCCATGGAAAGTTTATTAGGAAGGGATTCTTCCCCCAATATAGCAGCCATAAAAAGAGATGGGATGTTTAGTCGGGATCTCAGTCTTAGAATACCTTCAGAACAAATTTGGAGGGATTTCTAAAGCATCACGATCTTTCATTTAGATTAGTTTCACAGTTTATTTGGCACATGTGTCAACATTTCACACCTCAAGTGTGAACTTCAGAGTGCTGCAGGAAGATTGAGGGACGGCTGATTTTGTTGAGGTTAGCGCAGAAACACTTCAGTCTCAACCCAAGTAATGCACTGACAGAGATTACGTGCCATCATACATCCATCCACATTAAAAACGACGCCACAGAATCCCAGCACACTGTTTAAAGATGAAACACACACTCCTCAGTTTGAAAACCTTCAGATGAGATTAGACGTCATAAAGAAAACTATTTTAAAAACCAAAGTCAAAGACTGAATGTTATTTATAGTGTCATAAAAAAAGATTACACACACGCGCACCGTGAACAGTGGTAGAGTTTCAGCTTCTTCCTGCTTACAAAGAATTTGAACACTCTGAAAGTGGTTGGTGCTCACTTCTTCCATAATGGCCACAGCAGACCAGCAGTGAAGTCACTGCCCTTGTGTCTAATGATAGGTTTGGCTGGACTGCAAAGTAAAATAGACTTCAGACTGTGCTGAGTAGCTGACTTATGAATATGTGGAGAGCGGATCTTTTATTTATTCTCTACAGGAATAAAGTGAGTCTCTGGAGACCACATTGTTGCAGGGGAGCATTAAAGCAGGAGCTTTTTTTGAAAGGATTTGAAAAGATCCGGTGAGCACAGCGAGGAAGTGGTTTGGATCATAAATAGGAGTTACAAGATTTAGACGAACTTGAGTAATAAGTGCTTAAACACAACGAGCTGTGACTACAATTATATTTGCACAATTGCAGCCCAAGTCCCCCGACTCACTTTTATCAAGGTAATCCAGGGGATTGAGCCACTTTAGAACTCCATGTGCAACGCCAAATTTTACATCCCGAGATCAAAAGCAGTCTGGGCTTGTGAAACCTCCGGGGAAAAAGAAATCCCCACTTATCCTCATCATACAGAAGCCCTAAGTGATCAGCTTGGCCCATACATTCCTCTGGTCTCAAACTCCAGTTGCACATAAATACAATTTATTTTGTGGTGTTGGACTGGAAGATGCCAAAACCCGGTCTGGCTGAAGAGCCCGGCCCGGGGGAGTCTTGCTTTACTCTCTGGAACAGTCGTGTCTACATAACAAGCACAACCACAAAGCAGCTACTCTGGCTTCCTGCAGTGCAGACACTGTATCCTGCAGTCAATAAGATCACCTGCATGCATTCAGTGGTTTTGAATTTCAGGGTTGATTTACCGGACATGTGAGAATGCAAAGCATCACCCCTGAAAATCATTATCAGGCTTTTGTCAACATGCACAATTCTATAAACACCCAGCCTGTGCAGATCAGTGGGTTCAATTGTGTTGGCAACAAAAGCTTAAAGAGTGTCACTCTTTAAGGCATTGAGATAAGAAGAAAACGTTCAACCAAGGTCAACAGGTGTTTTATGCTGAATGTGAAAGGAGCAACATTTATTAGTCAAAAAAATTCAAGAAGTGCAAACAGAAATGTTATTATCACACACAGAACGGAATGTAATTCAAGAATGTGGAATTGGTTAAAGTTAACTATTTCTTACTTTTTTTCCAAACATGAAACAAACAAAAGTTCGTTGTACTTAATATTATTTTAAGAAATAAAATTAATGCTAGTTTTACCTTATGCCTCTGCAAGGTGAGCCTGCTTCATTTACCTCGTCGTTCGCGTCTCCCTCTTCATCCCCGGTCCGAGCAGACCTCCACCATCCTCCTCCTCATCCTCCTCCTCCTCCTCAGCCGCCCCGGTGCACTTGTTTTTGAGCAGACAGCTCCCGGAGGAGGGGATTAAGGGGGGCGGGCGGGAAGCCTGCGTCAAAGTTGCGGTTGCCTGGAGACGCGGTGAGGAATCCCGCCGCATGAATATTACAACAAGCGCGCCACAGTGTGACACCCGGGAGGCAAACATTTATCTTTATTCACAAAACAACGGAACGAACGATGGGTACAAAATAGATAGGAGTAAAAAAAAAAAAAAAGAAAAAAAAAGAAAAACAACAACACAAAATACTAAATTGCACATGAAATATATTTCATACCGAATTACGAATTACAAATCCACTGAGAAAAACTTTTACAAACTTATGTCAAACTAGACACTCCAAGCTTTAAGATTAGGGCCATCCTAAAAGAAACAGTGCCTTGAAAATGTTTCGATTTGGATTTTTTTTCCCAACAGAGATTCGACTTTTAATAATGTAGTAATGAATTTATTTATGAAGAGCTTTCAAAGTGCTGTACTGTCATAACTCTGACTTTTTCCTAATAATTCTAACTTTTTTTTTTAAATGTGACTTTTTTCTTGTAATTTTGACTTTTTTGTCATACTTTTGACTTTCCCCCCCAAATTTTTAGACTCTAATCTCAAAATTATGACATTTCTCTCACTATTGTTTTCATGACAAAAGTCAGAATTCTAATTTTTTTCAAACTTTTTCTTTTGTTTTTTACGGATGGCCCTAAACTTTTTCTGTAATCAAGTGTTTTTGGTGATAATGGCTTCATATAAAGTCACCATAAATAAATAAACATAAATAATAACTATATTATTCTTTTATCTCAATACTGCCTAGGGTGTCTACAGATTGTGGTGGTACCCTTCAGGGTTGATTGTCTTGAAGAACATAGTGCAGGAGACCACAAGGTTCTGGGAATCTGCCACAAACCAGGCAGGTTGTGCAGAATTCATAAAGAACTGATACAAATCTGCCTTTTTGTAGTGTTGAATATATGAAGATTATCTGCAGAACAGTACTATTTTTAACATATTATGCAGTTTATAAAAGTGTTATAAAAGATACAATCACTATAAAATGTGATTGTTGTGTCACTCAGTGGAGGATTACTATGGCATAACTCTAAAATACCTTAACTCACATCCTAATGACGGTAGTTTGTAAAGTTTGCTGATATTGAATAATTAGTTTCCTCTTTCAAAGTGCTAAAATGGAGATCAGTCATGTGATTTGTAACCTTTCTGAACTGGATGCTTGTGTTTTGCTTTGAGTTTGGCTCTTGCTTCTAATTTGGGAAATTACTTTTTGGTCACATTTTTCCAGAAAAAGAAAAGTGTGCAGACAATTGTTTGAAATTATGAAAGTGCAACAAACGAAAGTCATTAAGTTCACCATTTCTTTTGATAATACAAAAAATGACATGGATGTGTAGTGGTTAGCACTCACATCTCAGAGGATTCCCTGCAGAGGAACGGTGTTAATATAAACTTATAAAGTGAGTTCTTCTAGGTCATCATCAAAGGAAGCGATGGCGCAGACGGCTGGTCTGCTGTCTGCAACATGCACGCTGTTCACGGAGGATGCTGGAGGAGTGGAAGACCCTGAGCTGAAGCTGAGCAGCCCTTCCCTTCGTGAACGCACCCCATTGATGGCTGGAGGACTGTTGAAGGCCTCCGTTGTACCGCCGCCGCCAGCAGGTGATGTGTTGGGTGCACCAAAGAGCTGCTGCATGAGGCTGGCCTTCTTGTCCTTTCCTGCTGCTTTTTCTGGCTCCGCCTCTCTGAGGCTGAACACTCCGACTGCATCCGAAGCGGATTCCCGGTCTTCCTTGGGGGGAGGCGGAGGGAATCCGAGGGAAGCCCGGGAACCCGAATTCCCGAAAGACGGAGCGTAGCTGCCAAACGCCAAGTCATCGCTGGAGATCTGAGACCGGAGTCCTCTCCTCCCCGGCCCCGTGGCGACGGCGTCGCTCTCCACGCCGGGCCTCCTCCCGCCGCTGTCTTTGCTCCCAGCACCGCCGGGTCCCGACCCCTCCGACTCTGTGAGGAAGATGAAAGAGTCCCGTTTCCTCTGCTCAGGAGGACGCGAGGCAGAGTGATCTCCAGAGGCGTGACTGGACTGGGAGCGACCCGACCCACCAAACATCACGTCCTGGACTCCGTGGTTTTGAAAGTCGATTTCCCTCATCTTAGCCAGCAGCTTGTCTTTCCTGCGCCGTGCCTCCTCCGCCGCTTGCTGACTGGCTAGATTCTCCTGGTTCCACTTCTCCACCTCTTCTTGAACGTGACCGAGCCTCCTGTAGCTTTCTTTCTCGGTCATGTTTAGGAGGAAGTTTGTCTCCTTTCTGTCTTCATCCTTTTCTTTCTTAGACTCTGTGAACACAAATGCAGTGAAAATCAGCCCGGACACATTGACCTGTATCAAAACTCCTCATTAGTTTGTTTTTTTTACCTTCTCTTAGTATCTTTGCCTTCTCTTCGAGCGCGCTCAGCGCCTGTTTCTGCTCTTCTTTCACCAGTTCTTTCTCCTTATCTCTGCCTTTCCCATTGCTGCTCTGTTCCTCCCAGTCGGGCAGCCTGCTGCCAGCGTCTGCCTGTTTGTCCGCTCTGTTCAGCTCCTGTTGGCAGAAACCGTTTAACCAAACGAGCTGAAGACCGAACATGAGGCCGGACCGTCATGAACAATGTGGACGTTTCACCTTGAGCGACAGATACTCGTCGGGTGCCTGATCGCAGGACTCGTGGACATCACTGATGGCGGGAGGAGGAGTGGGAAAGTCCAGACTTGACGCCCTGCCTTCTGTCTGAACTGCCTTGCTGCTACTCCTGCTGGGTACTGCAAGTTAGAAAAAGAGTACACGTTTCTGTGGAGTTGTTTTTTTCTAATAGCATTGGCAATATTCATGAGCCTGAAGCCTGACGGAGTGGAGATGAAACTGATCATACGTACCTTTCCTCCCTGAGCCGATGTCAGCCTCCTTCCTCAGCGCAGGTTTCGCCATGCGGTTAGCGTAAATATTTTTGGCATCGAGTTCTCTCTCCTTGTCCTAATTACAGAGAAAAAGTACAAAATCAGTATTTCACACTAATTCTTCGGCACAATCTGTCAGTTTCTTTCAGAGAATGCTTCCAGTGTGTTTCGGTGTGTGCACACCCTGAGTTTATTGGTGAGCTGATCCAGCTCTTCCTGCAGAGTTTTGATCTCCTCATGAGCGCTGATGGTTTTCTTCTTCTCTGCTACCAGCTGCCTCTGGAAGCTGCTGTTGCTCAGCTCTATGCTGCGCTCCAGTTCCTGCAACACACAAATACCTTCATTTAGAGATCATACCAAAATGTCTGTGTTCGAAAACTGATTGATACAGTCAGTTAGTACCCTGATCTTCCGCTCTGCCTCTTGCGCCCGTGTCTTCTCTTCCTCCAGCCTGCGATTTAGCTCGTCCCTTTCTCCTAATTCTCGCTGGCTGACCAGCTTTTTCAGCCGTCCAATGGTCACTTGACTCCTCTGCAGCTGCTCCTCCCGGTCCTTCAGCCGCTTCTCGGCCGCACGCTCGCGCTCTTGCGTGCGCCGGAGTCTCTCACGCAACACCTGCATGTCGTTGGAGTGGCGCGTGAGCAGCTGGGAGATCTCGCTTTCAGTGTCATCGTAGCGCTGCAGGGCTTTCTCCTGACGCACCTGAAGCTAAAACAGGGAAAAGGATTGTGGGAGTTCGTCAGCGCACCCTAACAGATCTGTACAAGAGGCAAACAATCAGGATGTGGCTGCTCACAGGTAGAAGGTAGACGGATGCCTACCTGTCGGAGAATTCGATTTTCCTTCTGCAGCTCATCCGTGCGCTGCTGCAGTTCGGCCAGCGCATTACGCAGTTCATTGATCTTCAGGAGGCGGGCCGAGAGCATCCGCTTGGTGACCAGGTCCAGATCTTTCGGTGGAATGGACTCTTTGCTTTGCGAACGCACGCCCCTGCGAAGCTGCTGGGTCAGAGGCTGGCCACCGGGTCGCTGTGGGCGGGACATACCGCGAGATCCTACAACACCTGGAAAGGAGAAGAGCAGATAGGTTTGATGATGTGCTGCTGACCTCTAGGCAGGGTCACCCTTGTGAAAGAGAGCCTGATCTCAGTGGGTTTTATCTGGTTAAACAAAGGTTAAAGAAAAGAAAAGGAAGACAGCAACAATTAAATACAAATGACTTTTCTATGGTATGACTGAAATATCAATGCACACAGTACATTCAAGACATCTCAAAGGTAAACATGAAAAATATTAGGGTAAATACTAATCAAAATCAAACTATATCTTTAATATTTCAATCTGAAAATTTAAAGTTGGAGATTTTTTTGTTTATGGCATTGTATTTGTAACTAAAACAATTTATTAAAAAAGGATTTTTGCCTTCTTCAAAATCAGGATGGTAAATTTTACCTTACAGTGCCATCAACTGGACAGTAAAATAAATTCATCTGGTGAGGACCAGGATTCTTTTTGCTTCAGTTACCTGTTTTCTGCAGAAGACTGTTTGCCCTCTTTGCTTGCAGCCCTCTTCGTGGAACAGGGGATGGGGTCCGCGACGGTGAGTATGGTGAACATGAACGATCTGACAGAGACTCGTTCTCATAATCCTCTGAGTAAAACGACTCGATGCTCCGTCTTCCCGTCTCTCCATCCGACACCTGATCCCGGTCTGGATCTGAATGCCGAGTTCTTGTTTTTGATCTACTCTGGACACTGGACTCTTTTTCTTCATCGCTGTCATTCTTGTCCTGCTGGTGCTTGTTGTGCTTGTGTGAGGACGATGCACGAGAATCTCTCTTTGTGTTCTGAAGACTGACATCCCTGTTGTCTTCATATGGATCGGGCATGTTTTCAGATTCCATGCTGTCACTTTCAGAAGCTGAACTGAATCAGAAAGGAGAAAATAAAGACTATTAAGGTATTTTCTTAAGTCATCACAGCCCTGTAGTGAACTCAATTCACAATTCATATTGCACAATATGATAAAAACTTATGAAGCAGTTCCAGGAACAAAATCAAACTATTTAGTCTTTGATTTTCCATACTGTATGCCACAGTCATGATACAACTTATATGTGGTGAAATTTTATTTTCCATGAGAGTAAAGTAAGTATAGTAAGTATAGCATCAGTCCTACATACAATGGCTTCCAAAAAAAATATAATACACTGCCTCGATCTGCCCTGATCGATTTATTTAAAGACTGCTTCATTATATCTGACTGTGGTCAAATACACACATAACCACATATTTAAACTATTTTTGTGTGGTGCAGTTCTGAGCAGCTTCCTTAAGGAATGCCCTGATGTACAAATAAATGAGTGTCTCTGTGTGGCATTACATCTCGTCCTTTTCGTGTGTCTAGCAGGATCAAACAGTTATAATTTGCCTGAGGGGGCTTAGATCACACAGTGAATTCAATGTGCAGGTCATGTTATCGTCTGGTCCTTTCATCAGAGACAGATGATGATTACACAGAGACAGATCGCTATCAGTGAGAAGCATGTAAACCAAGGCAGAGAAGTCCTGTCTGAAATACTAAGCTATAAGAAGAAATTTGGTTTCCCTCTGCAGCATCTCTGACATCTCATCTCGGGTCTCAGTGTTATGTTGTGAGGGATCTGATTGACACATGTCAAACACCTCTGTTGCCTTTATTACACATCTTGCTTCAACATAATTCAGTGTACATGTTTTAGAGAAACTTGGAAAATACGTGCCGTCAGTTTCAAGCTCTGTAGCGATAAATTGAGTTGCTGTGTTGTAGTGGAGCCGCAGTGGCCCGTGCAGTGTGACTGAACTGATTGGATTAAAGCAGGCCGTGTGCTGTTGACAGGTGCGGAGTTGTTTGTCACACAAACAGTTAAGTTATGCCCGATTGGAAATCCACACATGTCATTTGTCCCTCCGCAGACGCTCGTGTCATGCACTTGAGTACTTTGTGTGAAAAAGGAGCACATTCAGTCTGACGACGGAGGCACTGGGTGTGTGATGTCCAGCTTCTTGCCTCCTGATGCTAACATAGCAACAGAAAGCTGCCATCAACAGGTGGGGTGTGTGCTGAACGTGCCGCTGAAACCACGCTGTCTCTTCTGGCTCTTGAGTTAAACAATACAGTTTAACCTGATCACTGAAGCAATGTCTACATTTTTGTTTAGACTCGATCGGCTCACGTTAGCTGTATAGCTTCAACTGCTAGCAAGCTAGCAACAACTTTAGCCAACTTACCGTTAGAATTGAAAAGGATTCGTTGTCAGCCCTTTGTGGAAATAAACGACCATGGCTGACGCTTTAAAAACGAACACACGCCATCACAGAAACAAGAAGAGCATAATCCGTGGCGACCAGGGGTGTTTTGAGAGCACTTCTCCCCGTCCACGCCTCGAGCTTTGCTTCAGCGTAGCCGCCGACGCGGAACCATGGCAACCACAGCCCCCCGCTGCAGTACCACACTACCACCAGAGGGGCGCTGTTGTCATTACAATGCGTGCGCCCCCGGTTGTTTGTTCACATCACGACACAAATCAGATCCACAGACTTTAGGACCGAATCTGTGGAAATGCAATTTTGGTTCTTAAGATGTTTTTAAATTCAGTTTTATACAGGCTACAAAGAAGTTTTAAAGCAAATAATGAAAACAAAACAATAATGAGACAAAACAAAGGGGAACAAAATGCATAGACATTTATTATTAGATGGCCACACATGACAGCTTGGAAAAGCTATAAATAATAGGAAATGCAATTCTGTCACTTGTTTTCAAACCTCAGATTTAATGGTTAATGAATATATGCCCATACCTTTAATCCTAAAAACGAATGAATTCCCTCGAAACATTCAACCAAAACATGTATATCGTAAAGTTCACCCTGCTTAACTGATAATAGCTAATAATTTGCTAGATTTTAGCGTTTTCACAGTGACAAGTGCGCCAGGAATAGTACATTCACATTAAAAACTTCAATGAGTTTCCAACGATTCATATTTGGTTGATGTGTTTGTTCTTCCCTCATATTGACGGAAAAGGAAATCTACATTCTCACTCTGAGATAGTTATGAATACGACTGGAACCTGTAGCCTGTGTTTATTTTGACAGGCAGGAGCGGAAGTTGAGTGTAGCACGCGCGTGTATGTGCGCGCGAGCGCGTGTCTCCTCCGTGCGCCTCTCTCCGCCGCTCTCTCATCATGTCTCGGTGTAAACAGCGGAGCGGAGCCGCTTCGTCCCCTCTCAGCTGAGGCGCGCTTCAGTTTCCAGCGTCGGGAAGGACCCGGGACCCGCTGCCGTCACTCCGTCTGTATGTCGACCGCCAGATTAATTTGGGATTAAAAATGGTCATCAGGGTTTACGTCGCCTCCTCAAGTGGATCCATCGCGGTGAGTGTCGGCACACATTTCAGAAAACTTGCTGGCAGGTGTTTTTGTTTATCATTATTGTTTTTTTTTAAGCGAAATAAATGAGACATTTAAAGCAGGAAATCTTTTCGCACAGCTGAATGTAATTATGTAATGTGGAGCGCGCCTGTACACAGGCGGTCAGCATCATTCACACAGGTAAGGAGAGGACCTCACAATTTTGTGAGCATTATTCAAGTAAAAATAATTTGATCCGTGCTTTGCCCCATAAAATGATCTATTTCATCATTTAAACAAACGTAAATGAAGAATCCTATGTTCAATAGTACTTTGTTTCCACACCTGAGCGTTTATATAACATTTTACAATCCTCGTTCAGCTTTTACAAACAAGTAATCCTGAGTTGTTTACAATTCCATGCAGTTTCATGGAGATCACAATAACGGGTAAATAAAAAGATAAGCCAAACATGCTGTATATAATGCCTTTAATCTGCCTGCAGGTCTCTTCTGGAAAATTAGATCACGAGACAACCTGAGGAAATACAGGTCGAATAAATACAACAAAAAAAAACCACTGCAATGGATGTTTTGCCTGATTAGGAAGAAGAAGAACCAAAAGCCAGTTTCACAGACCACCTTTTGAGCGAGTACTATTGTTGTGATGGGTGTATAGACGAGAGTATTTGTTTTTGTAACTGTTGTCAAGATTGTTTTTGTATGTTTATTATAAATATCAGTGAAAGTCCATGATTAAATGATAACCTTGATGAGTTGTTCCAAAGGTCTAAGCCTAAGAAAGGACTTAAGAACTAAGCAGCAGCTGACCTTCATCCAAACATTAATGCTGATTTATTTCTGTTAAAAAAAAATGGGATGAAATGATTATTGGAGGAGCTGATTACTAGTAAACACAAAACAACCAATCAGCTTTATCATTGAATAGCTTCAGCTTTCTTTTTTTCCTCTTTCTTCCCCCTTTATAGGTTGAGATTTAACCTGTTGGGCTAAAGGAGCATTGTTTCAGCTTTGTCCATTTTAATTCTCAATAACTTAATAGATTCTTGAAAATCTGACAATCTACAGTTGTCTCCATAATAATGACTAATAAAAAAAAGAAGTTGTAGAGTCTTGTAAGTGAACAACATGCACTTGTTGAAAAGGAAGCGGGGCTGATACTCTGAGCTGAAAATCATCAAACAACACTCCTACATGGATGTTTAAAGCATTAGGTAATGGAACAACCCGGCAATATATTTACTTTATCTTGAGAAGAGAAAGGCAAAATTTTGGAGGGTTTACACAGGAGTTATTTTTATCCTTATGACACATACATGCAAAACACCCAGACTCCCTCCTTTCATTAGTACAGCCGTGCACGCTTGAGTAGGCCCACCATTTGGGTCAGCTATGTGTGGAGCTCATGTGAATTCAATTCTCCCCCGTATGCTTCTGAATTGAGTTAAGAGCAGTAAAGAGGAGAGGTGAGACTGTACCCACGATGGAATTTACTGTCAGAGTAGATTAGTGAAAGAGCAAAGGGGGGATAGATAACAGAAATAAAGAAAATGTGGGAATGACAGAAAAAAATTCTAATAAAAAAAATCCATAAACTCATGCAGGAATGAGGACAAAAATGGTGGGACTCAAAGGAAAGCTAGTGACCAAATAACTGCAGCGTGTGTCTCTAAAAATGTGCAGTCTATAGTTTAATACCATCAGATTAGTGGGGCGGAAATGATAAGCACAGAATGAGTGGGATGCAAATGAGGTTATCCCCCCAGCCTTCTGTAAATACATGTGTTGTGTTTGGGTCTCGTCAAGATTCACATAATCTGACCTGCTGTGTGGTGAAAACAGAGCGTTGAGAAGAATTAAAGTTCTCTGTCTTTTTAACAACAAAAACATGATGATTTCCAGGGTTTGTATGGGTTTGAAAATGACTCTCTCCTCTGTTCGGCTATCTGTCTCTTTGTCTGTGACCAAAGGATTAGTTTTGTCTTAACCTTGGACTAATCCATGTGTTTTGGAAAGTGCCGTCCAACAGTGTTATGTGCCTTCATATGGAGTAATTTGTGTTTGTATGCCTTTAAATCCCACACGCACACACACGGACACACAAAATCTGAACTCATCCATCCAGGCTCACGCTCAGTGGGGGGCCTCCTTTATTATTTAAACCTGCTTGCCTTTGACTTCAGGGGACCAACATGTCATTTATGCTATGAAGTTCTCCGGCGCCGACGTGCAGGAAAGCCAAATAACACAAATTTAGATGGAGTTCAGCTCTGGAACGAGATCTAAACTGCCATGGGTCTCATCAAATACTGCCAGTGACTGTCATTTACCTGCTCGTTGGCTTCGATAGTTCAAATAAAGTTGTTTTATGACCAGATACAAAAGAAGCTTTTAGAGTCTGACAACAGGATTTGGATTGCGTGGTTTCAGTCTATCAATGACTGTCCGGAACAATCCCTCTCTGTCTCTGAGGTGGAACAATACCATCATTGTTGCTCCAGATTTAGTGCACGCTTATGTCCAATCCAAGTGTACATATGGGAGAGACATTTGGACCATTCCCTTTGCAGTTTTGATAGATAATCCAGGCAAGAAGAAATACAATGGCCCAATGCTCTTGTAAAACCATCCAACAGCGAGGCAGACTGGGCTTCTAAAATTATCCTCTGGTTTTCTTTCCCACACAATCACAAACAGCGTAATGCAGTACAGTGACACGCAGTGTCCCAGAGGGCAGAGGTCAGCCCTACAGGGAGCTGCCCCATCCTTCCCAGAGCCCGGCCTTTGAAAGCGCTCTGCTCTCTGTATAAGTCCGTGCAGCGTTTGTGGACATGGATCTTCGTTCTTTGTCCTTCTAGAGACGCAAACATGAGTTTAAATGTTGTGTGCAATTCATTTTCAGGAAGTATTTTTAAATGTCCCTTTCCATTATTTTGTGTTTTTCCTCCTTCTCTTTGTCCCGTCGTCTCTCCTGTCCAGGTGAAGAAGCATCAGCAGTCGGTGGTGGGTTTCCTGGAGGCAAATCGCATCAGCTTCCAGGAAGTAGACATCACCATGCTGGAGGAGCAGAGGCTCTGGATGTACCGCAACATCCCCAAAGACAAGCTGCCGGAGAAAGGCAACCCACTCCCTCCACAGATCTTCAATGGGGATCGCTATTGTGGAGTATGATGAATACCTCTTTATAATACTTACTAGTCTGCAGTTAAGGTCTAGTCAGGTTTTTTACTGTTTCAATTAGAAATTGTTTCAGTTTCTTACTCGGGAGACATTTAAGATACCCTAAAAAAGCATTGTGTTTTAACAGATGTATACTTGTATAAAATTTGGTAAAGGTACTGACTTACTGTATTAAAGGAATACTGCGAAGATTTTGGACCCCCGCCCTATTCCTATCATTTACTAAGTGAGATAAGCTCATAAATACCTTAATTGTGTCCGTTCTCCAGTGGCTGGCTCCCAGCTGTTAGCATCACAGTTAGCTCAGCTCAACTGCTAGAGGTGGAGAGGAAACAGAGCCGGACTGACGAAAGTGGACAAAATACTCCTTCCAGTGGTCCGGGGGACGGCGTATTAGCACGTGAAGTAAATCCAAATGGTTATAAAACATTTTAAAGGCTTGTTTTCTTTTCAATCCTTTAAAATAACATTTTGATGCACACAGATCTGCACAAGCATAGTGCTCCGCGGAAGGATATACCGGCGCACAGCGGCTGAGTCTATGGCTTCTACTGCTGTGCTCCTTTTAAAATGTTTTATAACCATTCGGATTTACTTCACGTGCTAATACGCCGTCCCCTGGACCACTGGAAGGAGTATTTTGTCCACTTTCGTCAGTCCGGCTCTGTCTCCTCTCCATCCCTAGCAGTTGAGCTAAGCTAACTGTGATGCTAACAGCTGGGAGCCAGCGGCTGGACGAACGGACACAATAAAGGTATTTATAAGCTTGTCTCACTTTGTAAATGATAGGGATAGGCGTGGGTCCAAAATCTTCGGAGTATTCCTTTAAGGATAAATGTGTAAATAATGTGTATTTTTGACATCTCTGATTAGCTGCCAGACTTTTTAAAATTTACACAATGGCACAAGATGTTGTAGAAAATGAGTTTTCAGGTTACTGTCAGGCCATATCGATGTAAGACAGTCCGCGGTAAAGCTACCTACATTATCGAACCGGTTCGATCAGTGCTGGCCAGCCTCCGTCCTCCGCTGAGACTGCACGCTACTCTGTAATCCTGCCGTAATCCAGTTTCATGGACGGGGCAGATTATCTGCTCTGCCTGCCACTCTCACTGGCCAAGGTAATCCAACATCACTCCGCAATGTCACAATCACATTTATAGTTTCACGTTACATTGAAAGCAGCACTGGGAGGTCTATTTGGAGGAGTGTTCACTCCAGTCTTTTTGAGATTATGCCAACACCTAACATGGTTTTTTTCCCTTCCTCCCTACAGGACTATGAAGCCTTCTTCCAGTCGAAGGAGAACAACACTGTGTTTGCATTCCTCGGGCTCAGTTCTCGACAGTCTGTGAAAGTAGGTGTACACACACCGAGGAAAGGAACTGACTAATCAATCAGTTTTATCCTCCATTAAACCACGATATCCTCCCTGTCTCTACATTGCATAATCAGCAGCTGCTGCAAGCTGTTTCTGATTTATTTGATTCATGACTTATTGGCATTTCGTGAACATCAGGCTTTGTTAGGGAACGGGAAAACGAGAAGTTAGATTAAAAGCATTCCATACATCTCGGTTCAGCGGCTTCAGTTTATTTTATAGATGTCAAGATTAATCTGCTGTCGCACCAGAATATCCTCTTTGAACTTCGATAATCATAGTTCTTACATGAAGAGCTTATTTCACTGCTCAGATGGTCGGGAAGCATTCAGCAAACAGCCCAAACACTTGAGCAGGGATGTTACAGAAAATTACAGCTACCGTTGAGTGTTCCTGTTGTCGCCTCTCCAAGGGGTCTAATTTCAAACATCATTAAAGAGTATTTATTTGACTTTCCTCCAGTCACATCCTTTCTGTGCCTTCTCTGGAGGATTGGCGGATAACTAAGTTAAAAGTGATTCAATTACACCAGCAGGATGTAGCAGATGCATTCTGTCTGGAAAGGCTCTTCATGTTTGTTTTCAGCAGTCTGCTAATGTGGTAATTAATGTTTTTGGGAAGAGGAGGCCTTTGTAGATGAGACTAGTTAGATTTCTTTTGACATGTAGATTCACTAATTAAATAATAAGCTGAATTTTTTTTTTCTTGCAGGATTCTGAGTCATAAATCTGTTTCATCCAGGAAATCTTTCAGCATGAGGTGAAAGTTGGCACCACATCCTGTGCTGCAGCACCTCCGGTCCAATGATCCTCCCTCTACGGCGCCAGCATTTTGCCAAACAGTCATCAATGTGGATACTTCCTCATCCAACTTTAAGAAGAAAAAAAAACTGCTTAAACAACAATTCACCATTACTTTGTCTTCTGGGAATCAGTCGCAAAGGAAGATGATTAACTACGTTTCGAGAACTTTTGTGCTTCCTTTTTATGATGGACACACAGTGGCAACGGACGCGGCGTTTCCAGGGCAGTAGCATCATTTCTGTATGTAGCGTCTTTTATACTAGCCAGCCAGAGCTCTCTGACAATCTTCAAGCAGCTGACGACGGTCCAATCAGTCAGGTGTAGTCTAGATGTAGCAGAGCAGTGCAGGTCGCCTGGATACACGCTCAAGTGTGTGTGTGTGTGTGCCTTATTGTGTGTGTCCGTCTCAATCAGCAGCTGTTAATGAAGGCCGTGTTAAGTGAGAGAAGCGGCGAAGGAGCACTTACTGAGACCTGGAAACAGCGAAGTCGCTTTAGCAGTACGCCTGTGAGTGTGTTTCTCTGTGACAATGAATGGGAGCGTCTATATGCGTCGAAATAAATACATGTAGTTCACTGAATGGAGCACAACAGACCAAATTTGATGTAATAAGTGTTTGTTCTAGTAAAATACACTGTCCTAATATATTCCACTGCTTAAACAAATTTGACACAAACTAATGTAGTTTTTTTTAACAGATTCAGATTAATTCATACTCTAACTTTTTCTTCTTGTGACACTTGTTTACTGATACTTTTCAGTCCTCATGTAAACCGCTGCGGCCGTCAGCAAACATAATCCACACACGAGCAAACAGTGCATCTGTATGGTCTATTTTAAGCCCGGGATTAGCACCAGTGTGGTGTCAGGGAAGTGTTTACAGCCACAGGGCGATGTATGTGGGATGGTCTGTCAGGTATCTTAAACATGTAGGGACATCGTATGCCGTACAGCCGCTGTGACTCACCGGTGTGTTTCGTAGCTTTTTGTTTGACTGTGGCCATTAGACCCAACAGACACTGGAGCATATGACAGTTTGGCAACAGAAACATGATTTTACATGATCACCAGCTTTATTTTTTAATCCAGAATTTGTTTGGCAAGGCTTTGGTTACTATCATGAGGCTGTTCAAATGAAGAATTTATCATCAAGTGGCAAATCTCTGATTCTTTCTTGGTGAACAGATGCTGACGGTAGCATCCAATTCATTTCCTTGATTTGTCTTTATTCTATGTTTGCTCGTTCTAAATGACACTAAGCTTCATCGTCTATGTTACTCTCACATTCTTATTAAATTATCATGGATGGGTGCTTGGTTTAATTCCTTAGTTTGCACTGGAGGGACACACGACACCCTTGCGAGCCATCCACACCTAAATGCTGTGCCATTGAGCAAACAAATAGAGCTGAAATTGTACTTTATGGCCGTCAGTGATTACATTCCGACATCAGTGGGTCTTTACTCTCATTGTTGAATGGCGTGATGACTTGTGAGTGTTTGTAAAATGATGCGTAAAAAACATCTGTTTGACCACAAAATGAATAAATGTACTTTCTGTTGCACTTCTCCACCTGTTACTTTGTGGTTAATTGCTGTGTTTTGTCTTTGCAAGGGGGCTTTAAAATTTCCCCACATTACACAACATTATATAAACAATTTTGCATAGCTGGACAGAGTACTCTTCCAGGTGAATTTGCATTTATTACTTTTGTGTGCAACATCATCCAAGCACTTGAAGACTTAACAGGCCTGCCACAGTAAGTCATTGCAACTTGCATAATGAATTTGATAAATTTTTACAGACAGATGCCATTTCTGCTGGAACTGGAAAATGTAACTTGCAACAAACAAACCCCGAAGACATGTAGCATCTCTCTTTAATAATAAAATACAGGGTTTTTTTTTCCATATTGAAGCATGTCGGCTTGAATAGTCTCTAAGGCGAAACCCTAATTTTCAAGAAAAGCAGAAATACGTGAAAACAATATAAAGGAAACGTAAAATCTGCTAAAACAAAGATATTAAAATAAGTTGGCTCTATTGCGAAAGGAGAGCCTGAGGAAGTGATAATGATTTAAGGCCTAATTTAAGGAAGTGTGGGTGTCGGCACTCCTCAGGTTTTCAGGAAGTTTGCTCCACAGGTGATGAGCGTAGGAACTAAAACCTGCTTCACGCTGTTTCTTCTGACTCTGTAAACCCCGAGTAGACCTCTTCATGAGGACATCAGATGTTGCGCGCTCCGCCATCTTCATGTTGCTGAGGACTCTGGATGAGCTGCATCTGTCAAATCTGTTTTTTGTTACTCAGTTGTTTTTGTCCTCTTTACAGCACATACAGTCCACTGTTACAAGTGGTAGCTCCATCCATCCAACATCATTCTTTCCAATGCATAGACACAATTGAACCCATCCTGTTCACACAGCTTGTTTGTCAGGCTGCTTATTGTGCCTGTTTGCATATGAGTTGTCGCGTCATTTACCATCAGAGTGATGTAAATCTCAGAGCCTGTAATGATTTACCCAGACATCAATATGTGCTTAGCCCGCTGACCTCTCCAAACCTTTTGCAGCCGTCGCTCGTGGAAAATAATGACATGAAAGGGACGAGTGGGGCTGCTTGGTGTAAAATAGTTCTCTTTTTTTTCTAGTTGTTTGGGTACTTTGTGTGTACTGCTAACCTTTTACTGTCAAACTGTCTGGTCTCGATCATATCAGGACACGATGGAAGTGACCAGGTGCTGAAGCTGTTCAACAAACACTTTTGTACTTGTGCTATAGAGTTACAGAGGTGAGATACAGAGAAGAAGGGAATACTCTATTCTATGTGCATTTTCTTTAGTCTTTTTGCAATTCTTCACATTTATATTGGGACAAGTTGCGACACAGAGGTCAGTCAGTTTGGCTCATCTTCTGATTAGAATTAGGATAAAAGTAAAAAAAATAAATACATAAAATAAACAGAAACAGATCATAATGTCCTCTAAAAACAGACAAGTTTTTAAGGATTGAGTCTGAAATCTTGGATGTGGCCTATAGCCAAAGAAATCCTGAATTTGAATATACAAGATGATTGACAGTTTCTAAATTTTTACTAAATACTCCAAAAAAGAGCCGAAATCAGTCTCAAATTGATTAAAAGTCTAGTGTCTGCATGCACGTGTGAGCAAAACGTGACTGTAACTGGAAGCAAGTGAAGAAAAAAAATTGCAAATTGTGGAAATGGAAGGACAAATATTGCAATACAAGATGCTGAATAGACAAGAAAGTTGCGCAATATCATGATTTAGTGTGAAATACAGCCTCCGCATACCGTTCGAGCCTCACGTTCCCATGAGAGTTTTCTCAAAGACAATCAGCATGTTCCACAAAACAAAAGAAGACAGAAACACAATGAAATGATGACCAGCAGAATTTACGATAAAGCAATGAAACCCCTTTAACGTTCTAAAATGAATGTAAAACTCATGTAATGTCCTGTAATATATGTGTGTACAGCTACAGTCAATAACATTTAATTGCAAAAAACAAGGTCCTGTTCATTTTTTTTTAATTCAGTAACAATATCCTTCTAACGCTTGCTTAAGCATCTAACTTTACAAGAACAACTTGTTGCCATGACATTATCAACAGGAAGACACAAGGTAGTGGAGGGGTGGGGGCAAAAGTTTTGGTCAATGACAGGAACTGTTCAAATACAACTGCTCTGGACTGACAATTTCACAATTCCCAAAGAGAAAACAAGATATGGGACAATATGGTTCTGTAGGGTCAGGCTTCTGCAAGAGGACAAACTCAGTGGATTGTTATCCGCAGAATTATCCCACGAACAACTACTGAATCATTTCATTTTCAAGGTAAGAAAAAAGTACTGGTTCATAATTGAGTGGATGTTGGTAAATAACCTCAGTGATGCTTTCATAGTGGTTTATCTGTGGTTTATACTTAATAATCATTTTGTGTGTGTCAAAGTTTTCATTTTTTGGTACTGCAGTTGAATGACAAAAATAAAGAAAGAAAGAAAGATTTTTTAACCAATTTCATCTGATCGCTGAAAAAGTTCTCTAATGACCCAGAGTAGAACAAACAGCTGTTAACTTCCAAAGTTGAAATAAAATTGAGGTCGTGCCAAGCAGCATGAGGGGGTTTTGTAAGGTTGCAAAGATGCAGGAACAAAATGGTCTGTTTGCATAGATTACACCATACTGATTTGCTCTGTGTCTGTGTGTGTGTGTGTGTGTGTGTGTGTGTGTGTGTGGCATTTGGGAACAGGAGTTTAATAATACTTAAAAATACAGATTATTTAGAAATGAAATGGCAGCAGTGAGCTGAAACAGGTATATTCAACACTGGAAATCAAATTTACACTTTGATCCTTTTCCCACTGCACTCTCGACATTTCAAAATGGAAACTTTTTTCAGTCCATTAATTATTATTCACTCATGCATGACTTTATTTCACTTAAGTTTGTATTTCTTTTTTTTTTTTTAAAAAACATTCTGTGTTTTCATGTCAAAAATGTGTTTTGTGTCAATCACTTTTGGATGAAACGAAATGAAATCTCCCTTCATCCTCCGCCTTTAATGATTGATCAAAATGTCAACATGTGTCCAGTTTGCTGTCCAAGTTCAGTCAGTCCTCTTCATCTGTAACAATTACAGGATCCACGCTTGGAACTTCCCGTCTTTTGCAAATTCTAGATATGGTCGAGCTTTCTTCTTAAACTTGAAAGACGTTTCAGGAGCTGTTCATACTTTGTGGATCTAAAAGGTACGTCAGAAATCATGAGCATTTTGCATTTTGGCATCAAAAACTTGTCACTAACTGTCACTAACTGTATCTAAGGCACATGTTTTCGTGATGATTAACTCTGTTTTTTGGTCATTTTCCTCTGCATTTACAGCATTTACCTTCATTTGAAGGCAAATATGACCCTCCTCTCCTCCAAGAAGCTACCTTTTGCTTTGTACTTGTTAGTTGGTGAGTTTTGTTTTCTCTCGGTTTTCTTTTTGTGAGCATTTCTTCTTCTCGTGCAGTGAAATATTTCCACATACTTGGCTTGACTGCCACTCTCTAAGTCACAAATAAGAATAGATGAGTCAAAATAACTTTGAATTTTAGATGAATTTGACAAAAGAAAGTTAATTGAAAGTAATAAATTGGCAACTGTTTGTACTGTAGCTGTGCATTATGTGTAAAAGGAATTGTTTTCATTGTCACGACCAACTTTTTGACTGTGTTTTCTGCTGCAGATCTGCTGAACTTGCTGGTGCATGTAGGTCAGTGGCTTAAATTTGTGTGCTCTTTTGTTATGAAATTCATCTCAGATTTGTTCATTTCGAGTCGCACGCTTTTCAAGCTATCGTACTTTTACCTTTCGTTTGCAGAGTCGGCGACCATTCGGGTGGTGGGGCCTTCACGGTGTTCGGGCAGGGTTGAGATTTACCACAGGGACTCGTGGGGAACCGTGTGCGACGACCACTGGAGCATTTCCAATGCTGAGGTGGTGTGTCGAGAGTTAAACTGCGGCACAGTCATCGAGGCCAAAAAAGGTGCCTTCTTTGGACCAGGAAAGAATAGCATTTGGCTGGATGACGTTCAGTGTGTTGGCAATGAATCCTCAATTCTTGAGTGCCAGCACAAAGACCTGGGTATGAGCAACTGCAACCACAACGAAGACGCTGGAGTCGTCTGTTCAGGTGGGTTTTAGTACATATGTTTATGCTTCATTCATATTTGCAATTCAAAAAAAAAAAAGGTTTCATACTTGTTTATTTGAGATATCTATAAACTTACAATGCAGCTTTTCAGTAGCAGCATTCGTAAGTGGTGCTGGAGGATTTTCTGTATTTCATAGAATGTTTACCAGTTGGGAATGAAACATTCTAAATTCTCTGTAACTTCCATGTCAAGGTTTTTTTCTTGTGAAAATGTGGAACTGTCAAAAAAATTTAGGAAGTACATCTTAGGCTAAAAAACTGCTAACGCAACATTTCTCCTAACTGGCCGTATTGATGATTCATGTGTTCACATGACCAGTTTCTGTACGGTCAGTTAACTGCTTGTTGTCGTCTTTGTGTTGGCAGCGCTGCAGCAAGGCCAGCGTGTTGCTGCAAATGTAAAGTCCAAGGTTCAGGAGTTGGACTTTTTTTTCTTTCCACATCAAGTCAAAACAAAGCATAGCAAGTTCTTGGGGAAATACGCAGACTTTTGAATGCAGCAGTTTTACAAATGACAGAACTCGTATTGGAATAATTTATTTAGAATACTACCCAAGTGGTACAACAAGTGCAGAGCCAGTAAATAAAGGTTTGGCGTTGTGCAGATCGTTGGTCTTTTGGTGAAACACAAATAATCAAGAGTCAGGACGCAGAAATGAGAATTGGAGTAGAAGAGTGAGGCGAAGCAACCAGCATCCATGGTGTTGCCTGTCCTTGTACATCTGGTTATTGTCACTAATGCATTTTCTGTCCATTTAATTTGCAGAATCTGTGCGTTTGGTCGGTGGAGACGGTCGATGTAACGGCAGAGTGGAACTCTACCACGAAGGCCACTGGGGGAAAGCCTGCAGCACCGACTGGAGCAGAGAAGCGGCTGGGGTGCTTTGCCGGGAAATCAACTGTGGCACTCCGCTGGTTAATCCGGTGTCACAAGATTTCGGACAGACGCACGACCTTACGGGGGTCAAGTCCAGCTGCCATGGAAACGAGACCAGTCTGGCACAGTGCACTCTGGAAGACAATAAAGAAAGTTGTACTGGCGCGACGTTAATCTGTGCAAGTAAGCCAGAAAAACACACTCACACTCTGACATCTTGTGTACCTGGTAAATAAACACTCTCTTAATCTGATTTTTTTCCCTCCCTCCAACCTGGCAGACAGTAAACCAGTGCGACTTGTCAATGGGACCCATAGGTGCTCTGGCCGAGTGGAGATCTACCACGACGGCAACTGGGGGACTATTTGTGACGATAGGTGGGGGATGCAGGAAGCAGCAGTCACATGTCGCGAGATGAACTGTGGGAATGCCCTCGCTGTCAAGTACAGGTCATACTTTGGCAGGGGCACAGATCAGGTCTGGATGGATGATGTCGAATGCACTGGCCATGAGAAGGCCATTGCGGACTGCCCGCATCGAGGCTTTGGACAGCACGACTGCGACCATAATGAAGACGCTGGACTCGTGTGCTCAGGTAACGCATGCCGTGCTCTGCTGTCTCCAAAGATTGCATGGATTTAGTTGAATCGCAGTCCATTATTCTTTCTTTGTTTGCCCTCCAGAGAACATCAGGTTAATGAAAGGGCCTGACAGCTGCTCCGGCAGACTCGAGGTGTTCCACAATGGCACATGGGGAAAAGTGTGCAATAGCAACTGGAGCCAAAGAGAGGCGACAATGATCTGTAAAGAACTCGAATGCGGCAGTGCCAAGAACAACCAGGAAAGTTTCAATTACGGTGACAGCGACCTGACCGGGTTTATAAGTAGATGCTCTGCTGATTCGACCTCCATTAGCCAGTGTGGACTTGAAGCGCAAAGAGGGAGATGCCAAGGTGTCTCAGTTTCATGTGCAGGTAAGACCCAACAGTGTGAGAACATAATTATGAAATTTTAAGTCATGATACATTGCAAAACAGGAGCTCTCAAGATTTCTTTTTTTAAAAAAAAAAGTTGCCAAAATGCACTCTTAATTGTGTATTGGTGAAATTTCATTTAAAAAAATGTGGGAAATGTTGCTGAAAGAGGAGCTTTACATGTTTACCTTTACAGCTTTAGATAATCAAGTCTTGTAATGTTTTTTTTTCCTTTTTACAAAAATGTAAACACAATGCTTGGTGGCAATGAAATTGATATATTGATATGTTACACATATGTCACATTGTATGAATAGGCCAACCTAAAAGTAATTAACTGAAACGAGTTTGATCAATCAGTCCCCTGATTTCCCCCCAAATGAATATAATATGGAGTAAATGATAAAATGTTAATGTCATATGCAACTATAATTTCATAATATCACTGTATGATTTCTGCTCTCTGGAGGCACTTTTAACCTGAGTGAACCTATTTTCAGGCATTTCACCACTGAGGCTTGTTAACGGCACTGACCGTTGCTCTGGCCGGGTGGAGTTTCTCCATGACGGTGCGTGGGGAACGGTGTGCGACGACCAGTGGGACATCAGCGATGCTCAGGTAGTGTGCCGAGCCATGGACTGTGGAACGGCCCAGACAGCCAAATCTGGAGCTTTCTTTGGTCAAGGCACCGGAGACATCTGGATGGACGATGTCCGCTGTTTTGGCAACGAGTCAACCCTCGTGCACTGCCAGCGAAACGCCTTCGGAGATAACAACTGTGGTCACGGCGAAGATGCTGGTGTCATCTGTTCAGGTATCATCTCTTTGATTCTCCCGTTGTTCTATTTCACAAAATGGTTGAATGAATTTTACTGTATCAAACTGTCACATACATTTTTATCTTGAATAGATGCTGATTTCAAAAAGAACCTTAAACTTTGTATCTATTCTCTCAACTTTCTAGCTACTATAAGATTGATCAATGGAACAGACCAATGCTCAGGTCGGGTGGAGTACAACCACGGGGGTCACTGGTACCCTGCTTTCAATATTGAATGGGGAAATAATGAAGCAGCAGTGGTCTGCAGGGAGATGAACTGTGGGGATCCTGTCCAGTTCTCGGGGTCATTTGGTGAAGTTGGACAGCAGAGAGGCTACAGGATCACTTGTACCGGCAGGGAGAGCTCTCTCACACAGTGTGCGCTGAGAGAGTACACCAGGCCGGCCCACGTTTCGGAGGTTTCCATCAAATGTTCAGGTAAGAGCAGGCTTTTTGTTTTGTTTTGTTTTGTTTTTCATATATATATGTCACTAAGATAGATATAAAAATGGAAATTGTGTTTGCACTGATGTAGCATTTGTCACTTTTAGGTAATGTGAGGTTTGCTGCCGGGCCCACCCATTGTGCTGGAAGAGTGGAATTTTATGATAAAGGCCAGTGGGGAACTGTGTGCAGTGAATCCTGGGACATAGTTGATGCAACAGTGGTGTGCCAGCAGATGGGCTGTGGAAAGGCCCACAAGATAACCACACTGGTTGAGTACGGTCATGGCACAGGTCACACCTGGCCTGACCGAATTGAATGCAGTGGAACGGAATCCACGCTGGCTCAGTGTAACCAAAGTCCATTCGGAGACAGAACATGCAACGCCACCTCAATCGCCGGAGTTATCTGTACAGGTAAAAAGATAAACAATTTAACTGAGTACATCAAGTTATATTTTTGTACCTTAGCAATGACTGCAGTGGTGACTCGTTTGACTTCACAGGAAGCTTGGAGGTTCGGTTGGCTAACGGCAGAGATGACTGTTCTGGAAGAGTGGAGGTACGCCACGGTGAAGCGTGGCAATCAGTGTGCGACACAGACTGGACCTTAAGTAAAGCTGAGTCGGTGTGTGACCTGCTGGAGTGTGGACGTGCCTTCGAAGCCACTGGCTCTGCCCATTTTGGCCAGGGCACAGGATCTGTTGTGGAAGCCAGTGAATCTTGTTTTGGAAACGTGACTTTTCTGAAGGAGTGCTCACGTAACGGTTTCAGACCGTCAAAGTGCACCCATCAACATGACGCTGGTGTTATGTGTGCAGGTAAAGCCATTCTCTCACTTTCTCACATGTCAAACATTGTCGTGCTATTAGGTTTTATGTTTGGCAAATAAATTGAAATACTGAGCAAACCACATCAACACAAAGAATATGTGTCTAATCTGCTTAATCCAATAGGCAGTCAATAGAAAGGAGTAACTGCTTAAAAGTGTCAATGCAAGACCGGCAATTGTCCAATAGGTGATGGGATGGGGCTTAATGTCGACCATCAGCCAACGTTTTAGAGTCTGGGCTGATGGCCAGCTGAGCGTCTGACTGGAGTCGGGTATCAGTAATCTTGGGATAGGCTGTTAGGTTGGATGATGAGGACACTGAAGGTCAGGCAACTCTTAAACAGGCCTATCAAACGACGGGGCCGGTATTTATTTAATTCAGGAAAAGACTTTAAAGTCAGGAAGCTGAAGATGAAACACTGACTTTTGTGTAAACTGGGGTAAAGGCTTGATCCTTTCCAGAGCCTCGACTGTGGGGAAACAGAAAAATGGACAAAATGTTCACTGAACAAAAGGAAATCTGTGGAGCTAGGAAGTAAAACCCCTGTGATGTTCATGTAAAAAAACCCAAAGAGGCCAGTAAATATATTGCTCTTGTCATGTTTGTGGCTGCTTTATGAGCATCAAGAGGTTTTATGAGACTTCGAATCAGAGACAGATTATGGAACTCTCTTAGCAAATGGCTAAAGACCAAGAGAAGCTGATGCTGAGCAGGCGGTTTTGCTCAGAGTTGTTTTCTGGAGTTGGACTACGGTTCAATCAAGGAAGAAGGTCGTTTACTCCTCAAGAACACTTATTTCAAATTTAGTCATGCTAGGAAGAGCGATATAAGTCTCTCATCTTCATCAATGTTTTTCAATAACTTTTTTAATTGTTTGATGGAGATTCCATTGTATGATATATCCTGTCATAACTGTTATAGACACATGATATCAGATGTTTAAAATTATGAAATGAATCTCCCCATTTTAATGACAAGGCATTTAAACAACAAAGTTTCATAACAAAGGTGGAGCAGTAAATGCTTGTCTCAAGAACTGTGTTTTGCATTGGTGCTAAACTTTTCTTTTCCATACATATGCAGCGCAGATTCGATTGGCCAGCGGCCCAAATGAATGTTCTGGCAGAGTGGAGATCTTCTACAAAGGACAGTGGGGAACCGTGTGTGACGACGAGTGGGAGATGAGCGATGCCGATGTGGTCTGCAGGCAGGTTGGTTGCGGTCACGCCATCGCGGCCCCTCACAGTGCCCATTTTGGCAAAGGCAGTGGTCCAATATGGCTGGATAATGTGGAGTGCGTGGGCCAGGAGTCTGCTCTCGCACACTGCCAACACCCTCAGTTTGGAGAAAATAACTGCGGCCATGGCGAAGATGCTAGCGTCATCTGCTTAGGTAAGAGGATGAGTCCGTTTTAATCCACGAGTGACTGTATACACGTCAGCGATGACGTGTTGGACGTCACAAAACCTTAACTATTGACAATGTATGGCCTTTTTCAGGTGCTCTACAGAAACCCCAGATCTCCATCAGCCCCAGCACCGAGGTCAACTGGGGTGACAGAGTGGAAATCACATGTGCTGTCATCTCAGAACACTTAGGGGGGAACTTCGTCCTGAAAAATATCCAGGGGTCTTTCAACAGGGAGAAGTTCTCTGACCACGAAGCTGCGACCTTTACCTTACCTGCAGTGACCTTCGACCAAAAGGGCACCTACTTCTGTGAATATCAAAAGAAGTTAGCCAATCAAGTCATCAATTATCCTCAAGGAAACACTGCTGATCTCGATGTCATAGGTGAGTCACTCCATATTTTCCTGTTCAGTTACACAATTTGAGATTGTTGGAAATTTTATTATATATAATCCCAACATGTATTCATGCATATTTTTAAATCTTTGTGTTTTTGAAAATGGTTCTCTGTTCTGCAGTGAAACTGGAGAAACCCAGCATCGCTCTGACATCCCCTCATGCGATGGTGGTCTACAGTCCTGACAAAGTATCAGTCACCAAAGGCAACACTTTCTCCGTCACTTGCTCCACTCACTCCAGATACCCTGGAGGTTACTTCTACCTGACGAAGTCAAACATAACCACCATGGAGTCAAAGCCATCATTTGGCCACATGCTTTTCTACACAGCTTTCTTTGAGTTCCCCTCAATCGATTACAAACACCAGGGACTGTATACCTGTGTCTATGCTGTCAACATCTCCGCCATGTCTTTTTGCTCTCCTCCTTCAAAGACACTCGAAGTCACCGTAATCTGTAAGATCCAAAGACAAAGAATCCTATCATACTTAGCTGTTTTTTTGTTTGTTTGTTTGTTTTGTTTGCTAACTTCATATCATCTTTGATTTCCAGCGATGTCTTCCTCCTCGTCACCTGTCACTGGCGTGGTGGTAACGTTTGTGGTGTTGCTGGTCCTGGTGGCCGTCGGTGTCTTCGTCTGGAGAAGGAGATTCAAGGGTACTGGTAAGACACGTCGGATACTACAAAATACTATATTTAAGTGTCCCACTCTGATGTTGAACAAAGTGTTGAGTTGATGTCTTAATGGTGTTTTTGCTCCCTTCTCAGATGTGATGGTGCAGTTTAGCAACAGGTTCGGAGGAGCAATTAAACGGGACACAGATGACAGAATCAACGGAGGGAATGATCTAAGGTAGATCATAAGGAGCGTTTTCTTTATCATTTCTTATTTAAACATCTATTTGTATCCATGAGAGATAATCCTTTTATTACTCTCCTTTTCTGCTTTAGGGACCGCAACAACCCCATGTATGATCGTGCATTTAGCTTCAGCCCCGAAGACAAACCTGAAGAGGAGCCTGGTGATCCTGATGCAGCTGAGGCAGAGTCCGAAAACCTGGCGGGGAAAGTGTGCTACGAGCTCGAACCTCTCGTTTTTTCCTGATAACAACATGACTCATTTAGAAATGTCAGTGATGTGATTTTGCAGAACATACAGAGCGGTATACTACCAGGCTGAAAAGCTGCACTGAGAGCATTTCCCTGAAAGAAGAAAAAAAAAACTAACTATGCTGTGAAGCTGTATGCACATTTTCATGTCACAGAGCTAAAGTGAGAAGTTATTTTATTGCGGATCAGCAGAAACAAGTCTGGTGTAACGTTTCAGCTGGTGTTGCATCGGTCTTTGGGAGGGCAGACCACACTAGGCGACTGCATTTCATGTGTCTTTACAAACCAATAATTAGCAAATGTACAGACTTTCTGTTTCTCTATTCAGATGTATTGTATGTTATGAGATATTTCCAGTAATTAAGAACTCTAATGATATGTACGTCCTCTTTATGATACTTTCTATTCCCTTTAACATTTTTAATTCATATTTCTTCAAAGCTTTGACTAAACCAATAGAACTACGGAGAAACTGGTGAAGTGATGAAGTGCTGCTGTAGCTGCACCCCACTTCTTCCTGTTTGTTTTTCATATTTAAAGTTCTGTTGTGTTTCATTGTCTAGACTAACTGATTTTTCCAGAAGAGTGCGCCAATCATAATTAGAAATAATGTTCTAAGACCATTTTGAAGGATGGGTACATCATCTTGATATTGATTTAGTTAGTTTTTGTTTTATCTTATGTTCTTGTTGGTGTATGTAACTCCTGATCAATAAAGATATGTTTCTTACCTCAGCTCTCACAGTATTTGACCCAGGTTTCACTTGATAATGTGTCACAATGAAAAATAATCCACTACACTGAAGTCATGCATTCAGAAGTTGATTACAAATAAACAAAACTTTGATCAAGCGGATGAGATTGTTATCATGGGCGAAATTTCATTGATTAAATCACAGAGGCAGTGATGGCTTTGAGGTTGAAGCCCCCTGCTGGGAGGGCCTTCAGTGTGGGTCCCTCTTCAGGCCCTCGACCCTGTACTTAAAACATCCAAAAATGACAGTGTACCAGTTTGCCTGTGTACATGAATTAATCACATAAATGGAACAAATTGTTACTAATTGCGCTGTACTTTTCTTTGACAAAGACACAATGCTTTGCATGCAATGGAGCACACCTCTGAAGTTCCACATCCCGGAAAAAGAGTACAGACATGATTATGTCTCATGCCACACCTGGCCAGCCACATGTCCACATCTGCCATTTGGTTGTGGGGTCAATAAGAAATACCGTAACTGCTGAAATAGTGTACCTGTTGCTTAAAGTATGACTGTCGAGATCTTTGTGTGTGTGTGTGTGTGTGTGTGTGCGTGCGTGCGTGCGTGTGTGCATGCGTGCATGTGTGTGAAGTTCCAAGGCAGGCCCCGACAGGAATGGCGTTCTGACACATGGGTGTGTCTGTGCAGGTAGCTCAGCTCTGTCCAAACCTGCTCACCTTGTCTGGTAAAGCTGCAAGCCTGCAGTCGAGATAGTGGAAGGTTTTTCTGTGTCTCCGCTTCTCTTTGCGCCTCCGTCAAACTGTTTCTCTCGATAATTCTTGGAGCTCAGAAATAGCAGAAATGACACTGACCGTGTATTACAGCAGCGTGAGCGGCTCCACCAAGGTACAGTTTGATGCGTCACCTTTTGCTTCATGCCGAGTTTTTACCCAGAATGCTGACATTACAAAACTATTAACCATTTGCTAATTCTTTGCTGCTGTGAACTTGTCTTTGCAATCTGGCAGCTCTTTGTTGGCACTTATGTAAATCTCAGAGCAAAATATTTCATGATTGTCAGGACTGAGAACTGAGTTTCATGTTCTTCATAACCAGCAACTGTTTTGTTTTTGGGTTTTTTTCTAGATGAGAAAAGAGCAAGATCGCATTTTCAGTATCCTGGATTCCCAGAAAATTTACTACATAAAGGTCGATATTTCTCAGAGCTCTGATGATAAAGACAAAATGAGGAAGTTGGCTTCGGATAAAACTGCACTGCCACCACAAATATGCAACGGAGACAGCTACTGTGGTGTGAGTTTTGCGAAATATTTTTTAAGAAAATGATACTGTGGAAAATTATGGAAAATAATCATGGTATATTAATCACAAATGGGCTTATTTTCTCTCTTGTAAGAAAGATGTTTTTGTCTCAGTTGTAGACACAGGGATGAAGCTCAACGTTGCATACAGAAGTAGACACCCATGGGCAACCTGTTTTAAGTCATCAACTCGCAGATCACACCCTCTTAACATGCACGCACACACATACACACTACTCTCTTGGGATTACTTGGGATACTCTATTTTCTTGTCACTTCACTGCAGAAGATGCCAAAAGAAAAGGCAGAGTTGGGTGGTGTACATATGGGGACAATCTTTTCAGACAAGCATCATTTATGTGGCACTAATTTAGAGACTTTGAAACAAACAAATTTTCTCAGAATGAAAACAGTATAATGAAAAAAACTGTATTTTTCAACTCCAGCAACTCTAGAAATTGTTTTAAATGTTAAAAAAAAGTAGCATGACTTTGAGATTCAGATGCTGTTTGACAATCAAAGTATTGCAGTTGCAAAACATTGATATCCTCTTTACATTTCACACTTAAAATGTGCATAGATCGTAATCAACCAATCAAGTTCAGCATTTTCTGCGTCTCACATGATTTGCATAAAATCTGTAAAGGCAGGGAAACCTGTAACTGCATTACCGAACAAAAAAAAAAAAAAAAAAACCATGCTAGGAGAACATGCAAGCTCCACATATTCTCCTGCTAACTGCTGCATCCCCATGTGGCTCGGTTATACAGACTCATTAACTTATAATCAAATCATTCTTGCCACAATGAGCTATGATATATTTTCTCTCCAATAAGTCTTCTGAAGAGCCTTCATCATGTCCATTTCCTGTAAGGCATCTTTGCTTTGCCAATTGTATCTGTATGCAATTCTAAAGAGTGTGAGCTGTCAAATAATGTTACTTATAAATGTAAAACATTGTCTAAATTCTCATATAGTGGATAGATGATTGAGCAAGCAATAGAGTTTATTATGTAATGTGTTGCCAGAGGTCTCAGAAAAGTAAAGCTCACTCTGTTTTTCTCCTTCTTACCATCATTTCTAATCTACGCCCTTTGTGTTTCTTTCAGGACTATGCAGCATTTGACGCGGCTGTTGACAACGAGCAGCTGAAGAGCTTCCTCCAAGCCTAATATGATGACAAGATCTGTGGGAACCCGAATCACATCACAACACCCACTGCATGAACAACCACATAAATGAGAACTGAGTGCATTCTTACTCATTTCTGCATTTCTGTGAAGAAAGATGTTTTGATTGCTCAAATAAAAAATCCCAATTTGGGTCTGTGAAGAATCGGGTTTTTCATTTTCACTTTGAAAGGATGGGGCTTTGAAACTGTACGTTGGACACGATTGTTTCTTTGCTCAAAATAGTAGCCCTAAATACACCGCAGATTTACCTGTAGAATATAAACATCCAGACCCCTGAGGTCCTCAGGAAGAGGTTTACTGAGATTTGCTCAGAGTCAGAAGCAAACTTCCTGAGCATCTGACGACTACTGAGTCTCACTTCCTTTAAATCTGGCGTTAAAATACTATTATCTGCTCAGGCTTTCCAATAAACAATAGATTTAACTATATCATCCTTATCTTACTTAAGTTTTATGTTATTTATTTTACTTTAAATTATTTTTTTGTAATCACTTAAGAATTTCCACCAGGGAGTAAGAAAGGATTTCTATTCTATTCTATTCTATTCTATTCTATTCTATTCTATTCTATGAATGTTTTTCATAGTCTCAATTGTTTAAGATCAAGTTTCTTAATTGCCTTGCTTTATTGCATTTATCTGTGTTTGAAAGGTGCTCTATAAACAAATTGGCTTGCCTTGCCACAGTATATGAGCATATGCCACTGAGAGGTAAATATTCAAGTTTCACAAGGATAAAGAATGGAAACACTGCATGTAGAACATATAGAAACTAAATAATACATTTACTTGGTAATAATGTTATTTCGTTCATTTGTCTTGTGTGTGTGTGTGTGTGTGTGTGTGTGTGTGTGTGTGTGTTCTTGTACATACCCAAAAGTAAGGACCAAAATTCGTTTTTCACCAACAGAGTGAGGACATTTTTGCAAAGTGAGGACATTTTTGCCGGTCCTCACTTTTCAAAAGGCCTTTTTTGACCTTTTTGAGGGTTAAGACTTGGTTTTTGATTCAGGGTTACAATTGGGTTTAGGTTAGGTTTAGGGCATAGCCTAGGGTTAGGCATTTATTTTTGATGGTTAGGGTAAGGGGCTAGGAAATGCATTATGTCAATGAGTGTCCTCACAACGATATAAGTACAAACATGTGTTTGTGTGTGTGTGTGTGTGTGTGTGTGTGTGTGTGTGTGTGTGTGTGTGTGTGTGTGTGTGTGTGTGTGTTCTCATATTTCTATCCTTGTTGGGGCCAAATGTCCCCACAAGGATAGCAAAACGTGGAACGACGTGCCTTGTGGGGACCTTTTTCCGGTCCTAATTAGGAGAAACAGTGTTTTCTTGACCATGTTGTTGTTACTGAAAAAAGTAAAAGTGCAAAAACATTTCTTTAGGGTTAGGCTTTGTTGTGGTGTGGGTTAGAGTTAGGGTAAGGGTCAGGGTTAGGGGCTAGACATGAATGGGAGTCAATGGACGGTCCCCACGAGGATAGAAATACGAGACTGCGCGCGCGTGTGTGTGTGTGTGTGTGTGTGTGTGTGTGTGTGTGTGTGTGTGTGTGTGTGTGTGTGTGTGTGTGTGTGTGTGTGTGTGTGTGTGTGTGTGTTTGAAATGAACAGGCAGTAGATCGGGCGCCACTGTGCGGCCCTGTTGGGTCCTGCTGCTATAAAAGCAGCGTCGCAGGCTTATGACGTCCTCTTTACCCGCTGCCCGACAGGAGGACAGGGTGCGTTTTGATAATCTAGTCGCGGCCAAACTCAATCCGTAGCATAAATCAACCATCCGCGTACATCAGTGTGTCCCAACATGTTGTTTATAATGTACAATAACCGCCCTGTTGTGCATGTGCTTTATTGCAGTTCTTTTAAGTCCACCATCCATCTAAAACCACAATGGCCGAGGAAGGGTGAGTGCGATGCTACTTGGCTAGTTCACGTTGAAGCTCGTGATTAATCGAACTCGGAGGCGAAATATTTCACTTGAAAGTGTTTCTGAAGATTGGATCTGTAAACGTGATTTATTTAGTATCTGGCTTCATAATGTAGTGTTTGTATACCGAGTTATCCCGGTGCCAGGTGGCAACTTTAGCTAAACGCTGGCTCACGTAAACGCACCTTCAAGCACATTCATGAACGATCCTGCAGTGTCTGACAATGACATCGGACTGTGGAGTTAAATCAGCTTTTAACTACATACCGTTAACTCCGTAATGCTCGCAGTGAGCACAGTCCAGCAGGGTCTCCTGAAGCAATGCGTGCGTGGTAACGTTTGCTTCCGCTCAGTCTGTATTGTCAGCGATGTATTTAGTGTTAACTCGGATTTAATACATAACAGTGAATAGATGTTTTCAAACATTGCTTATTTTAAAAATTTGAGCTATATTGAATGCAGCTGAACAGTACTTGCCTAAGTTTAGTTAACCACGTGCACCCATATGCAATTGTGCAGGTGTTTCAGTTCTGGGAGTTACAATTTAAGTGCAGATCTTTAAAGCAGCAAAGCACTGTCGACTTGTTTTTGCCATTTAAAGTGAAAAATATTGTTTGGTGTCATGCAGACATCTAACTGACAGCATTCATAACTGGATCCCTTGCTGGAGTGTAGTCTTTGGACGGCACTGTGGTTCAGAATGATGCTCACTGAAGTCTCTTGTGCTGCTAACATGTTTTATATTGCTGCTGCACTGGAATGTGTGCAATGAACAAGTAAAGTTGGAGCAGTTTAGTCTGTATGTTTCGAACCGCGTAAATAACGTGGAGTTGTTTGTACCTTCAGTTAACGGCTGACATTCAGTTTTCTTCTGAAAATTGAGCTCTCCAGGCCACACATGATGATTTTTTCTTTTGTCGGAATCCCCTTCACTCTACAATGAGTGAGATCCACCATCTGACGTGCCTGAAGCTCATCGGGGAAAGTCGGGGTCCGTCATGCCCGTTTCTTCTAGTTGTGAACATTTTTTTGTGTCTTTGTGGACAGCATCGCTGCCGGAGGTGTGATGGATGTCAACACTGCTCTCCCTGAAGTGCTCAAGACCGCACTCATCCACGACGGCCTGGCCCGCGGCATCCGTGAGGCCACCAAGGCCCTGGACAAGTGAGTTGGAATTTTGTTATTGTGAGTATACTGAATGTTTTGAGCTGTGGAGTTGGATTAACGTGCGGATTTGTTTTTCCAGGCGTCAGGCCCATCTCTGCGTCCTTGCTGCCAACTGCGATGAGGCAGTGTACGTGAAGCTGATCGAGGCCCTCTGCGCCGAGCATCAGATCAACCTGATCAAGGTAAACTTTCTCCTTCACAGAGGTTAAGGTCTCCAGTTTCAGTGGAAGAGATGTTTTTGTACAATTGAAGCTGATTGTTGTTTTATGTACCGCTGTTTCGGTGATGATAATTTGGCTCCCTCTACTGAACACCGTGAGGAGATTGCCTATGTTACCCAATTTTTGTCTGAGATACAGCAGAGTACTTGGCACTTCAGCTTCCATTCGAATGATATGTTAGATTTTAATCACTATTGATCAAGTGCATTGGTGAACCATCTAAAACGCAGTGTAACTTTCAGGTTGACGACAACAAGAAGCTCGGCGAGTGGGTCGGTCTATGCAAGATCGATCGTGAGGGAAAACCCCGTAAAGTCGTGGGCTGCAGCTGCGTCGTTGTCAAGGTAAATAAATGCCCGTTTGCTTTATCGGGTGCAGTCGTACAAAGTGAGCTCACTTCTTGTAAGAGTTACAGTAAAAATGAGGAAAGATAAAAATGTAATCATTACATTTTTAAGACGGTAAATGCCAGACAAGTGCAGGTGCTGTGCTTTGTGCCACGCAGCTGTTGGTACATCCTGGCTAGATTACGGCCAGGGTACGAACCCCGTTGTCTCCCTGTGGCGACCGGGGTCCCTGAGAATGGCTACATGCTGTAAACAAGACGAACGGTGTGATCAGTCCCATACCTGTAGAGATTGACTGATAGGATTTTTTGCAATGCTGACACAATTGTATTGTTACTGCATGAAATGCAATAACTCCGTTTCCTCTCAACAGGACTATGGCAAAGAATCTCAAGCCAAGGATGTCGTTGAGGAATACTTCAAAGCCAAGAAATGAGATGTCAATAAATCGTGGAAATAAAAGTGGCTTGTGTGTGTGTGTATTGTTTCTACAATCTAACCAGGTCTATCATTTGATTTGAAAACATGAACTTATTTTGAAAATGCTGAATCTCGGCCTTGTAAGATAAATGAATACTTAAAACTGTAGGAAATATTTAAGGTTTGAAGTCTGTCTCGCACTACTTCATGCAAGATTTCAGTCTGAATAAAAGCTCTGGGACTCGCTGACCTGAGACTTCCAGTAAACTGGGGAAAGTCACCATATATGGTAACTTTTTTTCTTTCCGTCTTTCTAATCCTTAATGATCATGTATTGAGTTATTCTTATCCTGAGGTGTTGATGCTGATTTTTTTTTTTTCTTGACAAGCAACATTGAAGGGTTTTTTGTTTTTGTTTTTTATAAATGTGTCACAGTGGTGCTCATGGATGCAAACATCCAAGAGCAAAATTTAGACACTTGAGGCTTGACACGGTGATTGTGTAATGCCTTTTAACATGTATGTGCAAAGATATTCATTGATGTTGTTACTCTCCCGGGCCCAGCACGGTCTACTCAGGCCTCCAATATGAAATACTCAGCTGTGAGAAGTTACATTAACTGCAACATCGATTTGACCACCAGGGGCGCACTGCAGTTGAATCAATACAGGTGATCAGGATCATTACAGATGTAGAAATGTCTCCATAAGACCAACTGTTTTATGCTTTTGTAAATGTAGAAATTCATTGTAAGGCATAATACTGAAATTCTCTCGTCTAATTTTAGGTTTGTCGTGCTGTAAAAAGACAGTTAAAGAATGTAATTAAATTGCATATATATGTGTGTATATATATATATATATATATATACACACACACACACACACACACACACACACACACACACATATGTATGTATTTACATTTACTGATGCAGCCGTCTTCTGATCAAATTGCACTGTATGAGTAAACTGTCCCGTTCAGGGTGTGTTTTGTCCGATCTCGGCTGTGCCGACGCTTGCCATGATGTGGATGGTTGAAAGTCATTCACAAAAGATGCACGGGTCGCTTTGATAGGATTGGACAGGATTTCCTCCTTTATATCTACATACATAGACATTTCTTAATAAAGAAAAGACATTCAAACACATTAAGGCACAACACATCATGACGCACATCTTCAAACCCTCCCCCCAGAAAGAAACCAAAATACAAAAATCCAGAGAAAAAAGATCCCCAAAATTTCATTTCCCTTCCATGACAAAAAAAAAAAAAAAACATTCACCACTTTCTTTTAAGTTTATTGTAAATAATTTACACAAATTTCTACCACAGACTGCATTGTTGTGTTGTGAATATACCACCAGGAAGAAGACACTTCTTAGAAAAAGGAAAACAAAATAAACCCAGTCGTCCCAATGATTCATAATGTTTGTACAGAGAAGCCTTCAAACGATTTAAGAGAGGACGGTTCTTCTGGGTGCTCGGAGCACAAACCAGACCTCGGGGTGAGAAACGTTCCACCTGGACGTCCTGGTTTCAGTCTGCCAGCTGCACGGCTGCTGCTTCCCACAAAGGCCCGTCCTTTCGCTTCAGGGCCGCTGAGCAGGGCTTTATCTCTTAACTCCACTGTCCTTTTCTTTTTTCTTCACCTCCTTCAACCTCTTCTTTGATTCTTAAGACCGTAAAGAGTAAATCCAGACATTCCAAAAAAAAAAAAAAAAAAAAAAAAAAAACAGACGAAAAAACACAAACAGTTGCAATGAAGTGTTTTGTTCTTAAATAGTTATATAAAAGAAGGGGCTGCCTGGCTGACCACGTCCATGGTAACATTGCAATGAGTCCATATTGCTATAATGGTTACAGGTACTCAAACTCCAGTGCTTGGTGTAACGCCAGCAGGTCAGAGTGACTGGATATCCTCCAGAAAGGCATGTTGTGCTGTGGAGTGGACACACACGGTTAAACACACCAACAATAAAGAAATAATAACGCTGTTGTCACACAGTTTGCACACCACCACCTGAAATCATGCAAGCTACGCTACAGTAGCTTGTCCAGTATCTGCTTCCTTTCCAAAGAGCACCGCAAAGGAAAACCATGCACTTCTAAGGAAGAGTTCGGCATTTTGGGAACTGAGCTCATCCACTTCTGTCCAGAAGGTTCAACCAGAAGCATGACGGCCTAAATTAATCTCTGATATCAGAGGATGTAGGGAGAAAAGTTTCTCCAGACCTTTTGTTTTGCATATTTTTCTCCAGTTGCTCAACTTCTCCAACTCCCAGTTGGAAAGTGGAAAAGAGCCAGTCCCAAAATGATAATCCCAGCACCCTGTGCAACGACTGAAACCCAAAAGCTGGAGAGGGAAACCCGCGGTGTAGCCGAGTACACCAGCGCTTTTTAATCCACGACTATTTTTCATTAAAAATGAGTTTTTGTCACATCAGACGGTGACAAGCGGCGTTATGTTGCTATGAACACACAGGATCACTCAGTGCTCAGTCATTGTGTATATTAGTGCATAAATATAAACCAGCGGCTCAAGGAATTACTCTTTTTTTTTTTTTGTTAAACTTCCATAAAAGTGCAAAATATACACAGTCACCGAAAAAGCCCGTGAGACTCAACAAGCTTCCCGTTCAAACATTTTAAACAGAGGGGAGGGGAAAGAAAAAAAAAAGAGAACCCAACACAAAACTGCTGCGCAGCAAAGAAAGGCAGGCTTCGTCCAATCAGAGCTCTCACACTGTGCTGAGTGAGCAGGGGGGGGGTCACGGTGAGGTCGCTGGTCCATTACCTTTTTGGCCGCCTGCTCCTCTTCCACACCGTCCCCAATTACAACATACACTACTTTCCTGCCAAACCTTTGCATTATGCGCTCAAAGCAACTCTCTTTTCCTGCAAAAAAACAAATAAACAAAGGGGGGAGGAAGGAGGGTGGTGAGGTCAGAGGGGTCAAAGTTCAGGAGGGGTTTGTTTACCTGGCTGGCGGCATGCTCTTCATCCTTCCCATCGCCAATCACAACATATGTAATGTTAGTGCCAAAGCGGGAGACTATACGCTCAAAACAGCTCTCCTTGCCTGGAGACAAACAGACGGCTTTCACAGGTTTTTTTTCTTTCTTTTCAATGCAACAAAAGAAGAGGCAGAACAGTGTGTATCACGCACACAAACACACACACACATAACCGTGCCGCTCACTCTGATTAGTCCTGACACCCACACGGTGCATCCTGGGAAGCACTCTGGCTCCGATAAATCAAATCAGTGCGGAGTGTCCTCCCAGGAGCTACACTCAGACCTCTCTCCTGTACAAATACACTCTGTTTAACACTGTTTCCACTCAAACGTCATGGATCCAGGAGTGTGTGGGTCACGGCGACTGAACTAAGACACAGGTATCTGAGTAACGGCGTGCGGTTTCCATGGCGACATATTGTTTTGTCCATTTGTATCGACATATCATGAGTGCTGAAGCGGGGGTAACACAGTTTAACAAAGCACACTGGGACGGACACACACACACACACACACACACACACACACACACACACACACACACACACACACACACACACACACACACACATACACACACACACACAGCCCTGGTTCTACTCTGCGTTCGTGTTTCAGAGCAGAGTGATGTGTTTCCTGCAAAAATACACTTATTTCTCACTAAGAACTCTGCATTCATTCCATCATCACATTTACACATATACGGAAACATAAAGTGGAGCAGTCGCATTGCTTGCCACATGCACACTAATCTTTATTTGACTCATCTCGCGGTACTCACAGTCCAAGAGCCAAATTTTGAGCTCAACTGTTAAAGTTAAATGTGAATGAGTGTGAGTGTCTGTCCTGTGTTGACCTGTCTTTACCCAGAGTCAGTAAGTGTGTGTTGAACGTTCATCCATCAGTAAGAAACACAGGAAGCACCAGAAAATCAACAGATGTCAAAATGCAATTAAAGTCAAGCTTATGCTCAGATTTTAACCCCCATTCCATGTTAGTGTGTTGTTTCCATACGGGTGAAATTACTGCTGAAGGATTCTTAGTGTGGCTGTTTGTGTCTTACCTATTTTTGTTGCACTGTAAATGTTTTCGATGGGGAAAACGGATCCCAAACTATACAGGAGAACTTTCGCCAGCGCCGGTATGAGCTGCGTCGTGGTCACCAACACGTTTACACAGTTACTCCTGTGGGACACACGCCACGAGAAGACGCATCGGTATGGATTTCAAGCCTCTAGCTTGTCACCTAAGAATTTAATGAAGGCTAGTATGAGATGCTTTAAAAAACAGATCCAGCATGCAGTGTGACCTGGAGCTGATGATGGACAGGGACTTGAGTGCGTGGGTGAGCCAGGAGTCAGTCAGAGCCTCCACCTCTGCTCGGAGCTGCAGCCAGGCGTCTCTCTTGGCGGGACCCAGCAGGCCTGGAACACAGCACCCGCTTCTTTAATTCACGAGCAGCGTGCGAAGACCAGATCGGCGGGAATATTCAGATCGCGCCTTTCTGTAACATGTCGCCCGTTAGCGTTAGTGCTAGCTCTTTTAATAAAGTGTAAAAACAATACGGGGAGCTGCTGGGGTCAAAGGTACAACTATCTAAATGTCAACCTTTAGGGTTCACAGTAAGTCAATGCAACTTGCACCTCACATTTGCAACTGCCCCCCCCCCCCACCCCCCAACAGTATCGCCCTCCAAGCAGCCATGGTAACCAGTAAACTCATTTCTTATTGGCTTACCCCCCACATTGTTTTTGTACGTGCTATACAACTCTTTGACTCGTCGGTAGCGGAAGGCCAGTTTCCTCATCCAGTCGACGCCGCCGCGGACCCCCGTGGCCAAGCAAAGGTTGGCGCTGGTTGCAGCTGCATGGAAGCCATCAGTTGCAAAACTGTAAGTACTGTCAATAATAATGATATGTTTTATTTGAAAAATCTGCTCTGGTAGAACAAAAAAAGATCAAATTGTCATTAGTATTAATCAATTACATGTGCAAACATTTATTTATGAGAAAATGCAGATGAATACGTAGCATTCTGTATCATACATTTTACTTAAATTACAAAAAGCACAATTTCAATGAAAAAGTTAGTGAAATGCTGATATTGTTGAAAGCAATAATCACCTTAAGTCCTGACCATTGTCGTCTGATGAGACATCATCAATATGTACCTGATCACACTCCTGGACACACAGGAACAAATCGATCAGATGAGATGGAAAAACAGGCACCAAGTGAATGTCATGCGTTGTCATATTGCACCACTAGAGGGCAGTAGTAATCTACAAAACAGACTGAGAAGCTGAAGCGATGAAAGATGAAGCTTCTGTATGATGATGTGCTTGGAGCAAACTTTTGCAGTATCTTGTAAACTCTCCAATAACTTTAGATGATGTTTTTCTTTTTTTTTTTAAGTTTTAAATGTGTTGATCTCACAGTTCTTTCTCACCTCCAAGTCATTAAAGAACAAGTGTGTATCGGCCAGGTTGAAGATCATCTCTTCCATCCTGAGGCCCAGCGTGACGGCCATGGGGGGGTCCTGATAGAGGAGGAACGTAACATCATCAGCATCGTTTATACTTTAATGCAGTTTGCACGTCTCTGAAGTTCTCAAAAATGTGTTTGGTTTGACACGACCTCCCAATTTACACTGCTGTCCCCCGTCCCGACTGCCATTTGTAGAGTTGGTGCGCTCCTCTCATCACAGCAGATGCTGACAGACAGGTTGCACTTGTCCTGTCCCATCAACATTCCTAATGTGTGCGGGAGGGGAGGGCTTGGTGGGACGGGGGGGCAGCAGTGTGTCTCTTTATGTGTGTACTGCAGGGAGTAGAAACGCATTAGTGGAATGTGAATGGTTTGTGTGTGTGTGTGTGTGTGTGTGTGTGTGTGTGTGTGTCAGTGTGTTTGGGAGAACACAGCCTGCCCTGCCAACCCAGGGGCTCAGCTGCAAAAACCATCATCTGTGATAGGTCAGCGAGGGTCGGCAGCTTGCCGCACGATTCGCTGACGCTGTCAGACGACCAGAATAGAAAGAAACTAACAGGAAGGAGAGTGAAAGTGGGCGAGCGAGGCGCACAGACACGGCGGGGGGAGAGATAGGGACGCCAGGCCGAATTCTTGAGTGCGAAAACACGCATTGGAAACGGCGCGAACGCTTCATGAAGCTGAACGTTGCGAGGTGTTTAGGAATTATTAAAATCAGCCGGGTACTAATGGCGATGGCAGCGAGCCTCGAGCCGCATTTCTTTGCCTGCTTTCCTGTCAGTCGCTGAGACAGGAGGCACTTTAAGTTCGTCTCTCAGGTAGTGATTACGTTGGCCGCGGGCCAAAAGAGAGTTACCGACTGTGTGCTTTGGACTGCTTAAAAGCTGAGGTGGCTTTTTTTTTGTCAAGTTCAATCAATCACACCGAGCTGCAGCTCTGCTCCGAGCTGGCAGAGCTCCCCCGAAATAATTCCCTTCTTTACTTTTCCTGTTATTATGTGAGCTCTGGAAACTCAACACTTTATTATTTGGTTAAAGCAATTCAGCGAGAAACGAGGAGTGTGACGCGTGTGTGTGTGTGTGTCTTTTTGATCGGGACTCAGTCCTGAGCAGCTATGACCTCCAGGCCGTGTAAAGGGGGCACTTAGGTTTCCTGTTTTTCTTTGTCAGCAGTGTAAACACTATTCTGGGTATGGTGTGAACAAACATGGCTGCTTTCACGCAAATATTTAGATGCGTATCTAATATTTTCAATGCCAAAAACCTTGCAGTTGAAAGCAATTTGCTTTTTAAATTTAGTGTTTCTGCACAGTAAACACAACATAAACCAAAATGACCAAACCACATGGCCACATGTTCTCCCTTCCACATCTACACACACACACACACACACGCGCACACACACACAGAGTGATTTACAGCTCACCGGGGTCTCTCTTATGCTCAGCGAATCCCAATTTGCCAAACATTAAATTCCACCACAGCAGAGCTGCTCGGAAGCACGCCGGTGCCCACAGGCTCGGTATCTGTGAAACGGCGGGGTTCTGACGGCCGTGCGCGGGCCCGGCGCCAAACTTGCACGCGCCGCCGTGCCAGCTTTTGTTCGACTGCCAACCAGGAATATCAGAATGGATTTGAGATTCAAAACCCACACAGGCAGGCCGGTGGCTACCTCGGTGCCCACAGGAAACGACATCACCCAGTAAAAATCTGCGGCCTTGGCCGCATAGGATGATCCCGGATCGGAGCCAGGAACTATTAAAATAAAGGGAACTATAAACAGTGTCGCTGCGACGCGAGAGGGAGAGACCACCAAATAAGTTCACAGAGAAAATTGGAATAAACATCAGTCTAGGTAAGAAATTAGCACATTAAATTGTGATTAAACTAATGAAGGAGCTGACAGGTAATAATAGCTACATTTAGTGGCTGCTTTTTTACGATGCATGTGATCACCGTCATAAATTGACCAGAACATTTTTCTGGGGGCGGCTGATGTAATAACAGCAATCCATTGAGGCAAATGAAGCTTATTCATAATCCGTGTGCAGAGTGAGCCTCCGTCCTATAAAATACTGCATGAAAGCAGAATCGGGGAGGTGGGTTTGGTTTTTTCAGACGTGTGGGTGGAGCAGCTGGTTATTATTCAAACATTGTTTCACTCATAGACAATGTTTTTCTTTTTAACTTATCATTGACTCTTCTGTTGTAGGAGTTTAATTTCTCACAGATAAATATGTAGACTGCCTCACATCGTTTTTCTCTTGGAAGAAATAAAAAGAGACTAAATGACTTTATTCAGAGCAGATTGCCATCTGGAGCACTTGCTGTTAGTGTGCATAATGTCACGATAACCTGGTGCGTTTTGGTGAGAGGGCACGGTAGTCTGACAGCCCAATTACAGGTCAAACATGTTGGCACCGCTTCCACTGTTGGTCATCCTGATTTGCTCAGTTCACAAATAATAAATACATGTTTACACAAGTGAAATGACACTTGGTGTGTGTTTTGAAAATGATCTGCTAAGAATAACAGTGTGATTAATAACATATGCAAACTTGTTGGAGGCAGCAGTTCTTAAAAAGGACGTGTATTACTGCCTGGAAATACTGGATGGAAAGAAATAGCAAAACCACAAAATGAACAAAGGCAACTCATCTTACAATAAAACCCCTGTGAATAAAACTGGTGGGGGTTAAGCTGAGAAAATGTCTCTTTCAAACTGATTTGTCCTTTCCTTTCGAATACCTTAAAGACAAACGGTATCAAAAAGAATGCAATTGATTCAGAAATCGTCTATTTGTATTTTCTATGAGTTGAATTATGATGGAAATAAACCATTCGTTCAATCAATCATTCATTCATTCATGATAGGGCATGACACTGGTTCTGATCATCAGTTAAACATGGAGTTCCACAGGGTTCCCTGTTAGGACCTATACTCTTCACATTATACTACCTGTAGGGAATATTATTAGTAAATACTCCCTTGATGTTCTTAGCGATGCAGATAATACACAGATCTGTCTATCTATGAAGCCAGATGATACTGATCGACTTGACTGGATGAGTCATGATTTTCATATTTTCACCTTTACAGGTCATTAAATGCCATTAACATTCTGTCTCTTTCCAGTAGTTTGTGCTCTCTCTGTCCGCCCGTGGTTCTGCAGAGATTTACTCTCAGGAAAATAGTTTTTCCTTCCACAGCTGTCGCCTCTGCTTGCTCAAGTGGAATACTTGGGTGTTTCTCGATAAAAGTGTCTTGAGATATATTATTATTTGCGCTATATAAATAAAATTTAATTGCATCACTATTCCCTGCTGAACTGGCTTCTCTCTGCTCCTGCAGACAAACTCACTGGTTTCTCCGAATCTACAAAACTTTCATTGGGAAATCCCCATCACCAGCATATCTTACGTCACTCTGAAATATTTGCATTGCAGGAGTTTCATCGGTCTCCAGAGCCGATGCCTCCCTTGGTTACTCCTCTTTTCCATTTTCCATTGTTCTCTAAAACTCAGTACAATTAGCAGCAGAAGAACATTGCTCACTGGATGACGGCTCCTCAGTGACTAACTCAACACATCAACCTCTCCTGATATCGGGTTGGCAATCCTTGATTCCTGTGTTTACCGAGCATGGAGAGCAGTCAGAGGCCGGCAGCGGCAGCAGTGTCTTACCTTTCCATATTTCTGTGCATATGAGCCTGTGAGCAGAGAATGGAAGACGATGATGGTCTCATCCAGATCCCACACGAACACCCTCTTTGGAGCAAAACAGAGAGAGAGAAAGAGAACTTTATTATTTCAGATATGCTACATGGATGAAAGTAAATAGGGATAATATGTCATTGTTCATTTATCACATCATTAATTGATCACTCCTTTCAAATGCATTTTTCAATTAAAATTGAGGTAACTAATTTGTTGAATGAATATTTAAGTTCAAATGTTTCGGGAGAAAATATAAATGTCTGCAGGAAAAAAGGAATGAAAGAGTTACTTCCCACACCTGTGGTTAGAACAAAATGTAAATGCATGTCCGTGAGGACAGAGACATCTGCGTGAGACGGCGGTGAGCAGCGTGGATTAAGATCAAAAGGAATAACATATGTCCACCGAGGACTGCATGGAATATTCAGTCAGAGCTGGAAGTGCTCTGTCAGAGAGTGTTTCTGGGTCTCTTACCTCCAGGTCACTATCAGGGGGAGGGGAGGGGTTGTTTTTGCGGCCCCTGCCCCGAGACTTGGACCCCCCACTCCGGCAGGCTCGGTCATCGAGCTCTTTGATGGGCGTGGAAGGGCTCTGGACTGTATCAAAGTCCCCTAAGAGTGTGTATAAACACAGGCAGGGCATTCGAAACATTTTAAAATTTAGTAGTGATCAAATATCTGTCTAAAAACTGCACAAGCAATCACAAGCTACATTCGCCGCATTACAGCAACAGTCGTGATTGCGGTCTGAGCAGATCCCACAGGTGCTTAGAGCTGTATCCACTTCAGGAGGAGCAATAATTCAGGCTTTGTACAGTAATAAGCCGTCTTGTCAGGCTTAATAATTCAAGGTAATTGGCATGACAGATCAACTCAAACGCAAGCAAGAAATGTAAACAAAAGTCACAGCGGTGCTGTGACTGATTCATGATAACATGCACATGTACGGATTTACCAGAGGAGGGGGAAAGATGGAATGGCGCAATAAATTAGACGGGTTAGGTAATCTGATGCTCCTCGCAAAGATACTGTACATACAATATTCTGCAGGAGCATACAGGAGAGCGCATGTACACACACACACACACACACACACACACACTCTCCTAATGCCATATGCTCCCAGCACCGCGTGGTAACTAGAACCAGACTCCGGGTTTCGCCTCTCATATTGTTATGTCTCAATCAGGGAGAAAGGGGAGAGAGGGGGCGGATAAAGACACAAACAGAACGTGAGTGACAAAAAAACAGATACCGACTATAACTCTGGGAGAAATTTAAAAAGAAAAAGCAAATGAGGAAAAAGCGAGAAAGGCAGCAAGAGGGAAAGTGCGAGTGACAGGAAGAATGATAAGCTCCTTTAATCAGGCTTCCTGAATTGGCGCCAAGGTAAACCTAAGAAAAACTTGGGGGAAAAAAAAAAGACAGGAAAGTGGACTGTGAAGCCATATTTCTATATGCACGGGTACACTTCAGCTCTTATTTTCGGTTTTCCTCTTTTTTCGCTAACTGCTAAAGTGCAGCGACTTGCGCTAATCAAAGTTTCTGAGGTTTATGTAAACACTCGCTGATTCTCCAATTAGAGCGCAAGATGCCATGTAACGATGGCCACGGTGTAAAGTTACTTCCTGTACTTCATCAGGGCCCGAAGAGCCTTTTTTGAACCCGGTCACACAAAACTGTGGTATTCTTAGATATTGTACGAGATTAAGAACCCACAATCTGAGAAAAAAAAAGTAATTTATGAGGTTAGAGCTGAGCTGGAGTGTTGGTAATTCCTACAGTTTCCCTGTAAGCCGGGTTTTTAACACAAACCTGGGTGAAGCTCCGCAGCCTGGCCGGTCATGGCGGGGGCGGGGTCCTGCAGCTGGTAGGCCGCCGTGGAGCCCGTGCCGTCCACGTTGTTGGAGGTCATATATGGCCCGTAGGTGGAAGCGGAATAATACTGGGCATACTGGTTTTGGCCAAACGTATACGATGGATAATCCTGCGGAAAACGAGCAGAAGCAGTGACTTGATGAAACGAAGATGCTCTCAGAACAAACCACCGAGGACAGTTTTTTTTTTAACAAACGTACCTCCACATTTCTCTAATCTTTCATCCCCTCCACTCTGCATTTTATATCTCTGAAACAATTAAAGCCTTGTGCTGCTGCTTTTTACTGACCCGGCAGAGACGGGCGCTTTTATGGGTCTGCTCTCTAAACCTGTCACTACGTCCATCTCCAGGAGTCCTTATAAACTGCTGCATACCACATGAATGTACACACACACACACACACGGTTAGCGCAACACTTTCTTTTTGGCTAAATTCATACCTACTTGCGTTTCCATTACACCGGATATCTTACATTTTCTTTGTGGAAACTTACTTCAACCAAACTAACTTAAAACTAACCTTAAACCAAACCTTCTTACTAAAAGTCATCAAGCAACATGATTTTTGCTTCTTGTTGTCCCCACAGTTGGAACAGATTTATGTCCCTGGAACTTGGGGAATAGAAGTACACATGCACGCTCGCACGCGCACGTGCACACTTTCCCCTAATCCACCCACATGAGCCAAACCTTGACTTTCTTCCTGTAAACAGCCACATCTATCATAGAGCGACACTAAAATCCCCCTTTAAGCAGTTTACTACCACAATACAATTCATCATATAGACACAGGGAAATACTCAGAACAAAACGCTCTTTCACTGAGACTAATTAAGTGTTTCTCTCCCAAGTTCTTTTCTTTTTTTTCTGCAGTTGCAAGGTTGCAGTGTAACCATGTTTTATTTCTTAAGGCGCTCGTGAATGAGGGAAGCTGTGTGGGAGCGTGACGGGAAAATCATTTCTGGTCCCAAATACTGTTACAGTGACGACAAAGGTCTTTTTTTTTTCTTTAACTGAACCAAAAGTACAACGACTTCACTCTGTTGGTTCAATTCATTCCAACGAATTGCACTATTTTATTGACCATCATGCGTTAACGCTCACTCCATCCAGAGGCAGAGGCTTACCTGCTGTGTGGCAGTGTAGTTGGCGGGGTTGGACACTGAGTTGTTGGTGGCGTAGAGGCCTGAGGAAGGGGTGAAGCTTGAACCTGTGAGAGAAAAATAACTGGTTGAAAAAAATCACCCATTTTTATATGGTGCATGTGCAGTGCGTTATAGGATCAAGAGGTAACTTTGTTACCTGGCATCTGATAGGGTGAGTAGGCAGTCTGTCCAGGCTGCGGCGTGGTGAAGCCGGGGCTGTAGCTGAGCCCGGTCTGCAGGGGGGACTGGCTCTGGGCCAGGCCGCCCTCCGTCTTAATGCCTGGGAGCATCACACCGAGGTCTGGAGCACAGGAGGAAAAACAAAATAATAAACACATTTGCATACAGGCTAAGCATCACAGTGCAAAGACAGTTTATCTTCAAAAAGGAATTTTATTTTACTGAATAATACACACATTTTTTCAGTGTCTTTAATCAATTTTTTTTCCAAGTCAGCATTTTACTTGACAACACCTTAATTCTTTTCGGGTTCATTTTATTAAAACCTGTTTAGCATTTTCCTGTCACTTTTTTTTATTAAGAAATGTAAAAAAATAATAATGATTTTTAAAAAAAATTATTATTATTTCAATCTACAATCAATAGAATTGGAAATGTCAAATACTGCATATAGTATGACTTGCTAGCTGCTCAACTATGTTTGGAATTGCTTTAGTATTATGAAGGTAATACATACAGAGGGCAGACAGTTTTTTATTCTAATGTGTTTTCAACTTAAATGCCTAATCAAATGCAAAAAAAGAGACTTAGCAAAAGAACTGACTGTTCAGCGCGCTGGAATGATGAAGCACTCTGTCTGATTTTCACTGATTTCCCAAATCCAACATGAATGGCAACACAATTAATACTCATCATAAATCTCTCATCATGTATTTTCTGACGAAGATCAAATTCACCGTTGTTAAAAACCAAAAAAGCAACTCCCGTCTTCAATTTTCCACACTTGTGTATTTACTTTGTGTATATTCGAGCCCACATGAGTGTGTGAGAGAGGACTGTGTGTTTTCAGTGTTTGTCCGGGTACCATAGGTGGAGAGTCCGTACGCCTGCCCCGTCTGGGAGTAAGCGGTGTACACGGTGGACTGCTGCATGCTGCTGAACTGAGGCTGCCCGGCGTACGCCGGCATGGGAGGAGCTGCCGGCGTGGAGAGGATGTGAGGGTAGGGCCTGAGGGAGCAGGTGGAGCGGACAGGTGAGGCAAAGCCTGGGAGAACCGGGAAACGGATGCAATAAACGCAGATAAAGTTAAATTAAGACTTACTTTGATGGGTAGAGGGGAGGAGAGTACTGGTGGGCCGAACGGGGGCTGTACCCGCTGCTGGTGATCACTGAAAACAGCAAAAATAATCAGACACAACAAGGCAGAGGCGGGTTACGGGTGGTGTCGGCCGAACGCCTCTGTTTTCTCTCTCATTCAGCAGAGGAGCACAATTCAAGGCCTCCGGCTTCTTGGGGCTCGAACGCTGTTCCAGTAAACACAATTTGAAGCATTTTGAATGGAAGGGAGCCAAGTTTTCCCTTCAGAGAGTACTGTAGTCCACGAAACCCTTAAAGCGGGCCTCACAGTAAAACACAATGTCTGTTTGTGGTCATTGAGATGTCAGAGCTCCGGCCTGACAAACACCCCGCTGCTTCCAAACACACTCTCTTGTTTTGCTTAATGGCTTAGAGTGTGTGTGTCGTATTGTGAAGGAGCCGGAGCTGCCTGTCAGTCTTACAAATAATAAAATAAAAGAAATAATGAAGCGAAACAAAGACAAGTGTAAAAAGCGTGCGTTACCTGAGCCTGCGTATGTGTCCAGCGCCGTGTCGCCCGTCGTAGTGACTGTTTCACTGTTGTTCATAGGCTCTGTTTTCACTTAAAGGAGAGGGGAGAGGATCGGCGTTAGGGTCAGTCGGGATAGGCATTTCGTCATACTCACACACACACACACACACACACACCAAAAACAAAACTCACTGCATAAAAAAGCAGAAAACTACCATGCACTTCCTGCATGTGATCAACATGTTGTGTGCAGGGTTCCCATCTGAACACCGCCGTGCCTTAAAGGCTTTGCTCCACTGTGGCATTTTTATGCCATTTTTCTGAGGTCGGGGAAAGTACGAAAACCATAAAATGGAACAATTAAATCAAAATATACGATCGTGGAAGGGAATCGGTTGGCAGATTTCCCCTGATATTTACTGACTTCCCCCCCCCCGAAAAGTCTGTGACTGGTGGGAACCCTGCAAATATATGTGAACTCCACACACGCTGTCAGAAAGTCACACAAGCAGAGAACACTTCACAGCAAATGAAAATCAATCAGAGCAACTTATGGGAAGAAAATAAAATATCATCAACCAGCTAAAAGCTACACAAAGCCATCCCCTGTTGCATCGAATGGACATGTTCTTTGAACTGTGGGTATTGGATTCACACACATGCACCTCTGTACCATAGTCCTTGGAGCCTTGGGCAGGGGGCGGGCTGCTGCAGCCCAGCAGCCAATCAGCCGTGTTTAGAACGGTCATGCTCTCACCTATAGGGGTGCAAGGTGGGAAGGTGGTGAGGATCCGAGGCACCGAGAGCCAGGCAGGTCTCAGATTTAAAGGGATTACGAGCCCGTTTTGAAAAGAAGTTTCTTTAAATCAGGGACGAACGTCGAGGCAGTTCGTCGCTTACTTTTGCGTTTTATTTTCTGACCCGGTTTGTTACCACACATATCTGCCAAGCAACACCTTTGAATCTCAAAATTAGAACATCCGTGGCACGAAGCTGTCAAAGTCAATGTGTTATTTAACATTAGCTATTTCGGAAGCTTAGAAAGCTCGATGCACACGTTTCAGTTTTTACATACAGTTCATCCTCCATATCGAAAACAATGGAGACACACAGCCACACACACACTCACACTTATGGACAATATGAGTTTAACTTAAAAGCATTAACAGCTCAGACTCTTTAAAATCATTCATCTTTCATTTTTTAGGACGTCCCATACTGTAATGTATCAATGATTTTTAGATTATATACGTCTTCAATCCGTCTTCTGCATAATGATCTATTGTCACAGACTATAAAATGATCATTTGAAGACGGAATGGGACACGCCCCATAAACACTTTAACCGATGCCACGCTGTTTCTTACTCACTTCTCTCCGGCCATAAAACCCATCACCAGCAAACCATTTGAGAAGTCCATTTAATTCAGGACAACTTCATTAATCCCTTCAGGGAGCCGTTCAGCCCGCTGGAGGAGCTGTAATGAAGACAAATGGATTGCTATGGAGATGGCCCCGGGGCCGCAGCGCTGGCTGATGTCAGGTGAGGGGAATGCTGGGTATGTAGTTTGTTTTGGCTGCGACTGTGTCGTCCTGGCTCTGTCTGCTCAAACCATTAACTGTGAGCTCATCAAAAAATGATTGAGTGTGCTCTAATATGGTCTGTGTTTGCTGTTAGTCCGCCCTGAGAAGGACTATTTCCTTTGACTGTGTGTCCATTGACACTTTAAGTTGACTAAAAATGCAGCATCTCACTTTTTCCATTACATTACTGTAAAAAAAAAAAAGAAGAAGAAAGAAAAAGAAAGAAAGAAAAGTACTTTCCACTGGCTATTAAAAGAGCAACAGATCAAAGGACGGCGCTAAATAAAAGCTCTACATGAAGCACTGTTACATCAAACCAGCCTGTCACAACCGATTCCAGAGGACAGAGAACGAGTGAGGAGGAGGTGAAGGGTGGCGAGGGGGGGGGGGGGGGGGGGGGGGGGATGAAGTGGAAAGGCAAATGCAGAC